>NW_027278271.1:0-293733 GCF_030028105.1 Mobula birostris
GACGGTACTGGTTTTATGAGAGAGATAGAGAGTACAGCACTGGTATTATGTATATAGATGGGTAGGGTGGCACTGGTTTTATGTAGAGAGATGCAGAGGACAGGACTAGTTTTATGTAGATAGATGGGGAGGACAGCACTGGTTTTATGTAGATAGATGGGTAGGATGGCACTGGTTTTATTTAGATAGATGGGGAGGACTGCACTGGTTTTATGTAGATAGATGGGGAGGACGGCACTGGTTTTATGTAGATAGATGGGGAGGACGGCACTGGTTTTATGTAGATAGATGGGTAGGATGGTACTGGTTTTATTTAGATAGATGGGGATGACGGCACTGGTTTTATGTAGATATATGGGGAGGATGGGACTGGTTTTATGTAGATAGATGAGTAGGATGGCACTGATTTTATGTAGATAGATGGGGAGGACGGCACTGATTTTATGTAGTTAGATGGGGAGTACAGCACTGGTATTATGTAGAGAGATGGAAAGCGTGGCACTAGTTTTATATAGATAGATGGGGAGGAAGGCACTGGTTTTATGTAGATAGGTGGGGAGGATGACACTGGTTTTATGTACTTAGTTGGGGCGGACGGCACAGGTTTTATGTAGTTAGAAGGGTAGGATGGCACTGGTTTTATGTAGACGGGTGGGGTAGGATAGCACTGGTTTTATTTAGAGAGATGGGGAGGATGGCGCTGGTTTTATGTAGAGAGATTGAGAACACGGCACTGGTTTTACGTAGATAGATGGGTAGGACGGCACTGGATTCATGTAGAGAGATGGAGAGTACGGCACTGGTATTATGTATATAGATGGGTAGGACGGCCATGGTCTTATGTAGATAGATGAGGAAAATGGCACTGGTTTTATGTAGAGAGATGGAGAGGATGGCACTGGTATTATGTAGTTAGTCGGGGAGGATGGCGCTGGTTTTATCTAGTTCGTTGGGTACGACGGCACTGGTTTTATCAAGATAGATGGGGAGGACGACACTGATTTTATGCAGACAGATGTTGAGGACGGTACTGGTTTTATGAGAGAGATGGAGAGTACGGCACTGGTATTATGTATATAGATGTGTAGGGTGGCACTGGTTTTTTGTAGGTAAATGGGTGGGACAGCACTGGTTTTATGTAGATAGATGGGTAGGAGGGCACTGGTTCTATTTAGGGAGATGGGGTGGAATGCACTGGTTTTATGTTGATGGATCAGTAGGACGGCACTGGTTTTATGTAGATAGATGAGTACGATGGCACTGGTTTTATGTAGAGAGATGTGGAGGACGGCACTGGATTCATGTCGAGAGATGGAGAGAATGGGCACTGGTTTTATGTAGATAGATGGGGAGGACGACACTGGTTTTATGTTGATGGATCAGTAGCACGGCACTGGTTTTATGTAGATAGATGGGTAGGACGGGAATGGTCTTATGCAGATAGATGAGGAAGATGGCACTGGTTTTATGTTGAGAGATAGAGAGGACGGCACTGGTATTATGTAGTTAGATGCGGAGGATGGCACTGGTTTTATCTAGTTCGTTGGGTACGTTGGCACTGGTTTTATCTAGATTGATGGGGAGGACGACACTGGTTTTATGCAGACAGATGGGGAGGACGGTACTGGTTTTATGAGAGAGATAGAGAGTACGGCACTGGTATTATGTATATAGATGTGTAGGGGTGGCACTGGTTTTTTGTAGGTAAATGGGTGGGACGGCACTGGTTTTATGTAGATAGATGGGTAGGAGGGCACTGGTTCTATTTAGAGAGATGGGGTGGAATGCACTGGTTTTATGTTGATGGATCAGTAGGACGGCACTGGTTTTATGTAGATAGATGAGTACGATGGCACTGGTTTTATGTAGAGAGATGTGGAGGACGGCACTGGATTCATGTAGAGAGATGGAGAGAATCGGCACTGGTTTTATGTAGATAGATGGGGTGGACTGCACTGGTTTTATGTAGATAGATGGGGAGGACGACACTGGTTTTACGTTGATGGTTCAGTAGCACGGCACTGGTTTTATGTAGATAGATGGGTAGGACGGGAATGGTCTTATGCAGATAGATGAGGAAGATGGCACTGGTTTTATGTAGAGAGATAGAGAGGACGGCACTGGTATTATGTAGTTAGATGGGGAGGATGGCACTGGTTTTATCTAGTTCGTTGGGTACGTTGGCACTGGTTTTATCTAGATTGATGGGGAGGACGACACTGATTTTATGCAGACAGATGTTGAGGACGGTACTGGTTTTATGAGAGAGATGGAGAGTACGGCACTGGTATTATGTATATAGATGTGTAGGGTGGCACTGGTTTTTTGTAGGTAAATGGGTGGGACAGCACTGGTTTTATGTAGATAGATGGGTAGGAGGGCACTGGTTCTATTTAGAGAGATGGGGTGGAATGCACTGGTTTTATGTTGATGGATCAGTAGGACGGCACTGGTTTTATGTAGATAGATGAGTAGGATTGCACTGGTTTTATGTAGAGAGATGTGGAGGACGGCACTGGATTCATGTAGAGAGATGGAGAGAATGGGCACTGGTTTTATGTAGATAGATGGGGTGGACTGCACTGGTTTTATGTAGATAGATGGGGAGGACGACACTGGTTTTACGTTGATGGTTCAGTAGCACGGCACTGGTTTTATGTAGATAGATGGGTAGGACGGGAATGGTCTTATGCAGATAGATGAGGAAGATGGCACTGGTTTTATGTAGAGAGATAGAGAGGACGGCACTGGTATTATGTAGTTAGATGGGGAGGATGGCACTGGTTTTATCTAGTTCGTTGGGTACATTGGCACTGGTTTTATCTAGATTGATGGGGAGGACGACACTGGTTTTATGCAGACAGATGGGGAGGACGGTACTGGTTTTATGAGAGAGATAGAGAGTACAGCACTGGTATTATGTATATAGATGGGTAGGGTGGCACTGGTTTTATGTAGAGAGATGCAGAGGACAGGACTAGTTTTATGTAGATAGATGGGGAGGACAGCACTGGTTTTATGTAGATAGATGGGTAGGATGGCACTGGTTTTATTTAGATAGATGGGGAGGACTGCACTGGTTTTATGTAGATAGATGGGGAGGACGGCACTGGTTTTATGTAGATAGATGGGGAGGACGGCACTGGTTTTATGTAGATAGATGGGTAGGATGGTACTGGTTTTATTTAGATAGATGGGGATGACGGCACTGGTTTTATGTAGATATATGGGGAGGATGGCACTGGTTTTATGTAGATAGATGAGTAGGATGGCACTGATTTTATGTAGATAGATGGGGAGGACGGCACTGATTTTATGTAGTTAGATGGGGAGTACAGCACTGGTATTATGTAGAGAGATGGAAAGCGTGGCACTAGTTTTATATAGATAGATGGGGTGGAAGGCACTGGTTTTATGTAGATAGGTGGGGAGGATGACACTGGTTTTATGTACTTAGTTGGGGCGGACGGCACAGGTTTTATGTAGTTAGAAGGGTAGGATGGCACTGGTTTTATGTAGACGGGTGGGTAGGATAGCACTGGTTTTATTTAGAGAGATGGGGAGGATGGCGCTGGTTTTATGTAGAGAGATTGAGAACACGGCACTGGTTTTACGTAGATAGATGGGTAGGACGGCACTGGATTCATTTAGAGAGATGGAGAGTACGGCACTGGTATTATGTATATAGATGGGTAGGACGGCCATGGTCTTATGTAGATAGATGAGGAAAATGGCACTGGTTTTATGTAGAGAGATGGAGAGGATGGCACTGGTATTATGTATATGGATGGGTAGGACGGCCATGGTCTTATGTAGATAGATGAGGAAAATGGCACTGGTTTTATGTAGAGAGATGGAGAGGATGGCACTGGTATTATGTAGTTAGACGGGGAGGATGGCAGTGGTTTTATCTAGTTCATTGGGTACGACGGCACTGGTTTTATCTAGATAGATGGGGAGGACGACACTGATTTTATGCAGACAGATGTTGAGGACGGTACTGGTTTTATGAGAGAGATGGAGAGTACAGCACTGGTATTATGTATATAGATGTGTAGGGTGGCACTGGTTTTTTGTAGGTAAATGGGTGGGACAGCACTGGTTTTATGTAGATAGATGGGTAGGAGGGCACTGGTTCTATTTAGGGAGATGGGGTGGAATGCACTGGTTTTATGTTGATGGATCAGTAGGACGGCACTGGTTTTATGTAGATAGATGAGTACGATGGCACTGGTTTTATGTAGAGAGATGTGGAGGACGGCACTGGATTCATGTCGAGAGATGGAGAGAATGGGCACTGGTTTTATGTAGATAGATGGGGTGGACTGCACTGGTTTTATGTAGATAGATGGGGAGGACGACACTGGTTTTATGTTGATGGATCAGTAGCACGGCACTGGTTTCATGTAGATAGATGGGTAGGACGGAATGGTCTTATGCAGATAGATGAGGAAGATGGCACTGGTTTTATGTTGAGAGATAGAGAGGACGGCACTGGTATTATGTAGTTAGATGGGGAGGATGGCACTGGTTTTATCTAGTTCGTTGGGTACGTTGGCACTGGTTTTATCTAGATTGATGGGGAGGACGACACTGGTTTTATGCTAACAGATGGGGAGGACGGTACTGGTTTTATGAGAGAGATAGAGAGTACGGCACTGGTATTATGTATATAGATGGGTAGGGTGGCACTGGTTTTATGTAGAGAGATGCAGAGGACAGGACTAGTTTTATGTAGATAGATGGGGAGGACAGCACTGGTTTTATGTAGATAGATGGGTAGGATGGCACTGGTTTTATTTAGATAGATGGGGAGGACTGCACTGGTTTTATGTAGATAGATGGGGAGGACGGCACTGGTTTTATGTAGATATATGGGGAGGATGGCACTGATTTTATGTAGATAGATGGGGAGGACGGCACTGGTTTTATGTAGATAGATGGGTAGGATGGTACTGGTTTTATTTAGATAGATGGTGATGACGGCATTGGTTTTATGTAGATATATGGGGAGGATGGCACTGGTTTTATGTAGATAGATGAGTAGGATGGCACTGATTTTATGTAGATAGATGGGGAGGATGGCACTGATTTTATGTAGTTAGATGGGGAGTACAGCACTGGTATTATGTAGAGAGATGGAAAGCGTGGCACTAGTTTTATATAGATAGATGGGGAGGAAGGCACTGGTTTTCTGTAGATAGGTGGGGAGGATGACACTGGTTTTATGTACTTAGTTGGGGCGGACGGCACAGGTTTATGTAGTTAGAAGGGTAGGATGGCACTGGTTTTATGTAGACGGGTGGGTAGGATAGCACTGGTTTTATTTAGAGAGATGGGGAGGATGGCGCTGGTTTTATGTAGAGAGATGAGAACACGGCACTGGTTTTACGTAGATAGATGGGTAGGACGGCAATGGTCTTATGCAGATAGATGAGGAAGATGGCACTGGTTTTATGTAGAGAGATGGAGAGGACGGCACTGGTATTATGTAGTTAGATGGGGAGGTTGGCACTGGTTTTATCTAGTTCGTTGGGTACGACGGCACTGGTTTTATCTAGATTGATGGGGAGGACGACACTGGTTTTATGCAGACAGATGGGGAGGACGGTACTGGTTTTATGTGAGAGCTGGAGAGTATGGGACTGGTTTTATTTAGATAGATGGGG
The DNA here is from genome assembly GCF_030028105.1 of Mobula birostris. Lineage (NCBI taxonomy): Eukaryota > Metazoa > Chordata > Chondrichthyes > Myliobatiformes > Myliobatidae > Mobula > Mobula birostris. The sequence continues at coordinate 5,670 of NW_027278271.1, forward strand.
AGGACGGCACTGGTTTTATGTAGATATATGGGGAGGATGGCACTGGTTTTATGTAGATAGATGAGTAGGATGGCACTGATTTTATGTAGATAGATGGGGAGGACGGCACTGGTTTTATGTAGTTAGATGGGGAGGACAGCACTGGTATTATGTAGAGAGATGGAAAGGATGGCACTAGTTTTATATAGATAGATGGGTAGGACGGCAATGGTCTTATGCAGATAGGTGAGGAAGATGGCACTGGTTTTATGTAGAGAGATGGAGAGGACGGCACTGGTATTATGTAGTTAGATGGGGAGGATGGCACTGGTTTTATCTAGTTCGTTGGGTACGACGGCACTGGTTTTATCTGGATTGATGGAGAGGACGACACTGGTTTTATGCAGACAGATGGGGAGGACGGTACTGGTTTTATGAGAGAGATGGAGAGTACGGCACTGGTATTATGTATATAGATGGGTAGGGTGGCACTGGTTTTATGTAGAGAGATGCAGAGGACAGGACTGGTTTTATTGCAGATAAATGAGGAGGACGGCACTGGGTTTTATGTAGATAGATGGGTAGGATGGCACCGGTTTTATTTAGATAGATGGGGAGGACGGCACTGGTTTTATGTAGATATATGGGGAGGATGGCACTGATTTTATGTAGATAGATGAGTAGGATGGCACTGATTTTATGTAGATAGATGGGGAGCACGGCTCGGGTTTTATGTAGTTAGATGGGGAGGACGGCACTGGTATTATGTAGAGAGATAGAAAGGATGGCACTAGTTTTCTATAGATAGATGGGGAGGACGGCACTGGTTTTATGTACTTAGTTGGGGCGGACGGCGCAGGTTTTATGTAGTTAGATGGGTAGGATGGCACTGGTTTTATGTAGACGGGTGGGTAGGACGGCACTGGTTTTATGGAGATAGATGAGTAGTATTGCACTGGTTTTATGTAGGGAGATGTGGAGGACGGCACTGGATTCATGTAGAGAGATGGAGAGAACGGGCACTGGTTTTATGTAGATAGATGGGGAGGACGACACTGGTTTTATGTTGATGGATCAGTAGCACGGCACTGGTTTTATGTAGATAGATGTGGAGGACGGCACTGGATTCATGTAGAGAGATGGAAAGGATGGCACCAGTTTTATATAGATAGATGGGGAGGACGGCACTGGTTTTCTGTAGATAGATGGGGAGGACGACACTGGTTTTATGTTGATGGATCAGTAGCACGGCACTGGTTTTATGTAGATAGATGGGTAGGACGGCAATGGTCTTATGCAGATAGATGAGGAAGATGGCACTGGTTTTATGTAGAGAGATGGAGAGGACGGCACTGGTATTATGTAGTTAGATGGGGATGTTGGCACTGGTTTTATCTAGTTCGTTGGGTACGACGGCACTGGTTTTATCTAGATTGATGGGGAGGACGACACTGGTTTTATGCAGACGGATGGGGAGGACGGTACTGGTTTTATGAGAGAGCTGGAGAGTATGGGACTGGTTTTATTTAGATAGATGGGGAGGACGGCTCTGGTTTTATGTAGATATATGGGGAGGATGGCACTGGTTTTATGTAGATAGATGAGTAGGATGGCACTGATTTTATGTAGATAGATGGGGAGGACGGCACTGGTTTTATGTAGTTAGATGGGGAGGACAGCACTGGTATTATGTAGAGAGATGGAAAGGATGGCACTAGTTTTATATAGATAGATGGGGAGGACGGCACTGGTTTTATGTAGATAGGTGGGGAGGATGACACTGGTTTTATGTACTTGGAGCGGACAGCACAGGTTTTATGTAGTTAGATGGGTAGGATGGCACTGGTTTTATGTAGACGGGAGGGTAGGACGGCACTGGTTTTATTTAGAGAGATGGGGAGGATGGCACTGGTTTTATGTAGAGAGATTGAGAACACGGCACTGGTTTTACGTAGATAGATGGGTAGGACAGCACTGGATTCATGTAGAGAGATGGAGAGTACGGCACTGGTATTATGTATATAGATGGGTAGGACGGCCATGTTCTTATGTAGATAGATGAGGAAAATGGCACTGGTTTTATGTAGAGAGATGGAGAGGATGGCACTGTTATTATGTAGTTAGACGGGGAGGATGGCGCTGGTTTTATCTAGTTCGTTGGGTACGACGGCACTGGTTTTATCTAGATAGATGGGGAGGACGACACTGATTTTATGCAGACAGATGTTGAGGACGGTACTGGTTTTATGAGAGAGATGGAGAGTACGGAACTGGTATTATGTATATAGATGTGTAGGGTGGCACTGGTTTTTTGTAGGTAAATGGGTGGGACGGCTCTGGTTTTATGTAGATAGATGGGTAGGAGGGCACTGGTTCTATTTAGAGAGATGGGGTGGAATGCACTGGTTTTATGTTGATGGATCAGTAGGACGGCACTGTTTTTATGTAGATAGATGAGTAGGATTGCACTGGTTTTATGTAGAGAGATGTGGAGGACGGCACTGGATTCATGTAGAGAGATGGAGAGAACGGGCACTGGTTTTATGTAGATAGATGGGGAGGACGACACTGGTTTTATGTTGATGGATCAGTAGCACGGCAATGGTCTTATGCAGATAGATGAGGAAGATGGCACTGGTTTTATGTAGAGAGATGGAGAGGACGGCACTGGTATTATGTAGTTAGATGGGGAGGATGGAACTGGTTTTATCTAGTTCGTTGGGTACGACGGCACTGGTTTTATCTAGATTGATGGGGAGGACGACACTGGTTTTATGCAAATAGATGGGGAGGACGGTACTGGTTTTATGAGAGAGATGGAGAGTACGGCACTGGTATTATGTATATAGAGGGGTATGGTGGCACTGGTTTTATGTAGAGAGATGCAGAGGACAGGACTGGTTTTATGTGGATACATGGGGAGGATGGCACTGATTTTATGTAGATAGATGGGTGGACGACACTGGTTTTATGCAGACAGATGGGGAGGACGGTACTGGTTTTATGAGAGAGATGGAGAGTACTGCACTGGTATTATGCATATAGATGTGTAGGGTGGCAATGGTTTTATGTAGATAGATGGGTGGGACGGCACTGGTTTTATGTTGATGGATCAGTAGGACGGCACTGGTTTTATGTAGATAGATGAGTAGGATTGCACTGGTTTTATGTAGAGAGATGTGGAGGATGGCACTGGATTCACGTAGAGAGATGGAGAGAACGGGCACTGGTTTTATGTAGATAGATGAGTAGGATTGCACTGGTTTTATGTAGGGAGATGTGGAGGACGGCACTGGATTCATGTAGAGAGATGGAGAGAACGGGCACTGGTTTTATGTAGATAGATGGGGAGGACGACACTGGTTTTATGTTGATGGATCAATAGCACGGCACTGGTTTTATGTAGATAGATGTGGAGGACGGCACTGGATTCATGTAGAGAGATGGAAAGGATGGCACTAGTTTTATATAGATAGATGGGGAGGACGGCACTGGTTTTCTGTAGATAGATGGGGAGGACGACACTGGTTTTATGTTGATGGATCAGTAGCATGGCACTGGTTTTATGTAGATAGATGGGTAGGACGGCAATGGTCTTATGCAGATAGATGAGGAAGATGGCACTGGTTTTATGTAGAGAGATGGAGAGGACGGCACTGGTATTATGTAGTTAGATGGGGAGGTTGGCACTGGTTTTATCCAGTTCGTTGGGTACGACGGCACTGGTTTTATCTAGATTGATGGGGAGGACGACACTGGTTTTATGCAGACAGATGGGGAGGACGGTACTGGTTTTATGTGAGAGCTGGAGAGTATGGGACTGGTTTTATTTAGATAAATGGGAAGGACGGCACTGGTTTTATGTAGATATATGGGGAGGATGGCACTGGTTTTATGTAGATAGATGAGTAGGATGGCACTGATTTTATGTAGATAGATGGGGAGGACGACACTGGTTTTATGTAGTTAGATGGGGAGGACAGCACTGGTATTATGTAGAGAGATGGAAAGGATGGCACTAGTTTTATATAGATAGATGGGGAGGACGGCACTGGTTTTATGTAGATAGGTGGGGAGGATGACACTGGTTTTATGTACTTAGTTGGGGCGGACGGCACAGGTTTTATGTAGTTAGATGGGTAGGATGGCACTGGTTTTATGTAGACGGGAGGGTAGTACGGCACTGGTTTTATTTAGAGAGATGGGGAGGATGGCACTGGTTTTATGTAGAGAGATTGAGAACACGGCACTGGTTTTACGTAGATAGATGGGTAGGACAGCACTGGATTCATGTAGAGAGATGGAGAGTACGGCACTGGTATTATGTATATAGATGGGTAGGACGGCCATGGTCTTATGTAGATAGATGAGGAAAATGGCACTGGTATTATGTAGTTAGACGGGGAGGATGGCGCTGGTTTTATCTAGTTCGTTGGTACGACGGCACTGGTTTTATCTAGATAGATGGGGAGGACGACACTGATTTTATGCAGACAGATGTTGAGAACGGTACTGGTTTTATGAGAGAGATGGAGAGTACGGCACTGGTATTATGTATATAGATGTGTAGGGTGGCACTGGTTTTTTGTAGGTAAATGGGTGGGACGGCACTGGTTTTATGTAGATAGATGGGTAGGAGGGCACTGGTTTTATGTAGTTAGATGGGTAGGTCGGCACTGGTTTTATGTAGATAGATGAGGAGGATGGCACTGGTTTTATGTAGTTAGATGGGTAGGAGGGCACTGGTTCTATTTAGAGAGATGGGGTGGAATGCACTGGTTTTATGTTGATGGATCAGTAGGACGGCACTGGTTTTATGTAGATAGATGAGTAGGATGGCACTGGTTTTATGTAGAGAGATGTGGAGGACGGCACTGGATTCATGTAGAGAGATGGAGAGAATGGGCACTGGTTTTATGTAGATAGATGGGGTGGACTGCACTGGTTTTATGTAGATAGATGGGGAGGACGACACTGGTTTTACGTTGATGGTTCAGTAGCACGGCACTGGTTTTATGTAGATAGATGGGGAGGACGGCACTGGTTTTATGTAGATAGATGGGTAGGATGGTACTGGTTTTATTTAGATAGATGGGGATGACGGCACGGGTTTTATGTAGATATATGGGGAGGATGGCACTGGTTTTATGTAGATAGATGAGTAGGATGGCACTGATTTTATGTAGATAGATGGGGAGGACGGCACTGATTTTATGTAGTTAGATGGGGAGTACAGCACTGGTATTATGTAGAGAGATGGAAAGCGTGGCACTAGTTTTATATAGATAGATGGGGAGGAAGGCACTGGTTTTATGTAGATAGGTGGGGAGGATGACACTGGTTTTATGTACTTAGTTGGGGCGGACGGCACAGGTTTTATGTAGTTAGAAGGGTAGGATGGCACTGGTTTTATGTAGACGGGTGGGTAGGATAGCACTGGTTTTATTTAGAGAGATGGGGAGGATGGCGCTGGTTTTATGTAGAGAGATTGAGAACACGGCACTGGTTTTACGTAGATAGATGGGTAGGACGGCAATGGTCTTATGCAGATAGATGAGGAAGATGGCACTGGTTTTATGTAGAGAGATGGAGAGGACGGCACTGGTATTATGTAGTTAGATGGGGAGGTTGGCACTGGTTTTATCTAGTTCGTTGGGTACGACGGCACTGGTTTTATCTAGATTGATGGGGAGGACGACACTGGTTTTATGCAGACAGATGGGGAGGACGGTACTGGTTTTATGTGAGAGCTGGAGAGTATGGGACTGGTTTTATTTAGATAGATGGGGAGGACGGCACTGGTTTTATGTAGATATATGGGGAGGATGGCACTGGTTTTATGTAGATAGATGAGTAGGATGGCACTGATTTTATGTAGATAGATGGGGAGGACGGCACTGGTTTTATGTAGTTAGATGGGGAGGACAGCACTGGTATTATGTAGAGAGATGGAAAGGATGGCACTAGTTTTATATAGATAGATGGGGAGGACGGCACTGGTCTTATGTACTTAGTTGGGGCGGACGGCGCAGGTTTTATGTAGTTAGATGGGTAGGATGGCACTGGTTTTATGTAGACGGGTGGGTAGGACGGCACTGGTTTTATGGAGATAGATGAGTAGTATTGCACTGGTTTTATGTAGGGAGATGTGGAGGACGGCACTGGATTCATGTAGAGAGATGGAGAGAACGGGCACTGGTTTTATGTAGATAGATGGGGAGGACGACACTGGTTTTATGTTGATGGATCAGTAGCACGGCACTGGTTTTATGTAGATAGATGTGGAGGACGGCACTGGATTCATGTAGAGAGATGGAAAGGATGGCACCAGTTTTATATAGATAGATGGGGAGGACGGCACTGGTTTTCTGTAGATAGATGGGGAGGACGACACTGGTTTTATGTTGATGGATCAGTAGCACGGCACTGGTTTTATGTAGATAGATGGGTAGGACGGCAATGGTCTTATGCAGATAGATGAGGAAGATGGCACTGGTTTTATGTAGAGAGATGGAGAGGACGGCACTGGTATTATGTAGTTAGATGGGGATGTTGGCACTGGTTTTATCTAGTTCGTTGGGTACGACGGCACTGGTTTTATCTAGATTGATGGGGAGGACGACACTGGTTTTATGCAGACAGATGGGGAGGACGGTACTGGTTTTATGAGAGAGCTGGAGAGTATGGGACTGGTTTTATTTAGATAGATGGGGAGGACGGCTCTGGTTTTATGTAGATATATGGGGAGGATGGCACTGGTTTTATGTAGATAGATGATTAGGATGGCACTGATTTTATGTAGATAGATGGGGAGGACGGCACTGGTTTTATGTAGTTAGATGGGGAGGACAGCACTGGTATTATGTAGAGAGATGGAAAGGATGGCACTAGTTTTATATAGATAGATGGGGAGGACGGCACTGGTTTTATGTAGATAGGTGGGGAGGATGACACTGGTTTTATGTACTTAGTTGGGGCGGACGGCACAGGTTTTATGTAGTTAGATGGGTAGGATGGCACTGGTTTTATGTAGACGGGAGGGTAGGACGGCACTGGTTTTATTTAGAGAGATGGGGAGGATGGCACTGGTTTTATGTGGAGAGATTGAGAACACGGCACTGGTTTTACGTAGATAGATGGGTAGGACAGCACTGGATTCATGTAGAGAGATGGAGAGTACGGCACTGGTATTATGTAGATAGATGGGTAGGACGGGAATGGTCTTATGCAGATAGATGAGGAAGATGGCACTGGTTTTATGTAGAGAGATAGAGAGGACGGCACTGGTATTATGTAGTTAGATGGGGAGGATGGCACTGGTTTTATCTAGTTCGTTGGGTACGTTGCCACTGGTTTTATCTAGATTGATGGGGAGGACGACACTGGTTTTATGCAGACAGATGGGGAGGACGGTACTGGTTTTATGAGAGAGATAGAGAGTACAGCACTGGTATTATGTATATAGATGGGTAGGGTGGCACTGGTTTTATGTAGAGAGATGCAGAGGACAGGACTAGTTTTATGTAGATAGATGGGGAGGACAGCACTGGTTTTATGTAGATAGATGGGTAGGATGGCACTGGTTTTATTTAGATAGATGGGGAGGACTGCACTGGTTTTATGTAGATAGATGGGGAGGACGGCACTGGTTTTATGTAGATAGATGGGGAGGACGGCACTGGTTTTATGTAGATAGATGGGTAGGATGGTACTGGTTTTATTTAGATAGATGGGGATGACGGCACTGGTTTTATGTAGATATATGGGGAGGATGGGACTGGTTTTATGTAGATAGATGAGTAGGATGGCACTGATTTTATGTAGATAGATGGGGAGGACGGCACTGATTTTATGTAGTTAGATGGGGAGTACAGCACTGGTATTATGTAGAGAGATGGAAAGCGTGGCACTAGTTTTATATAGATAGATGGGGAGGAAGGCACTGGTTTTATGTAGATAGGTGGGGAGGATGACACTGGTTTTATGTACTTAGTTGGGGCGGACGGCACAGGTTTTATGTAGTTAGAAGGGTAGGATGGCACTGGTTTTATGTAGACGGGTGGGTAGGATAGCACTGGTTTTATTTAGAGAGATGGGGAGGATGGCGCTGGTTTTATGTAGAGATTGAGAACACGGCACTGGTTTTACGTAGATAGATGGGTAGGACGGCACTGGATTCATGTAGAGAGATGGAGAGTACGGCACTGGTATTATGTATATAGATGGGTAGGACGGCCATGGTCTTATGTAGATAGATGAGGAAAATGGCACTGGTTTTATGTAGAGAGATGGAGAGGATGGCACTGGTATTATGTAGTTAGTCGGGGAGGATGGCGCTGGTTTTATCTAGTTCGTTGGGTACGACGGCACTGGTTTTATCAAGATAGATGGGGAGGACGACACTGATTTTATGCAGACAGATGTTGAGGACGGTACTGGTTTTATGAGAGAGATGGAGAGTACGGCACTGGTATTATGTATATAGATGTGTAGGGTGGCACTGGTTTTTTGTAGGTAAATGGGTGGGACAGCACTGGTTTTATGTAGATAGATGGGTAGGAGGGCACTGGTTCTATTTAGGGAGATGGGGTGGAATGCACTGGTTTTATGTTGATGGATCAGTAGGACGGCACTGGTTTTATGTAGATAGATGAGTACGATGGCACTGGTTTTATGTAGAGAGATGTGGAGGACGGCACTGGATTCATGTCGAGAGATGGAGAGAATGGGCACTGGTTTTATGTAGATAGATGGGGAGGACGACACTGGTTTTATGTTGATGGATCAGTAGCACGGCACTGGTTTTATGTAGATAGATGGGTAGGACGGGAATGGTCTTATGCAGATAGATGAGGAAGATGGCACTGGTTTTATGTTGAGAGATAGAGAGGACGGCACTGGTATTATGTAGTTAGATGCGGAGGATGGCACTGGTTTTATCTAGTTCGTTGGGTACGTTGGCACTGGTTTTATCTAGATTGATGGGGAGGACGACACTGGTTTTATGCAGACAGATGGGGAGGACGGTACTTTTTTATGAGAGAGATAGAGAGTACGGCACTGGTATTATGTATATAGATGTGTAGGGTGGCACTGGTTTTTTGTAGGTAAATGGGTGGGACGGGCACTGGTTTTATGTAGATAGATGGGTAGGAGGGCACTGGTTCTATTTAGAGAGATGGGGTGGAATGCACTGGTTTTATGTTGATGGATCAGTAGGACGGCACTGGTTTTATGTAGATAGATGAGTACGATGGCACTGGTTTTATGTAGAGAGATGTGGAGGACGGCACTGGATTCATGTAGAGAGATGGAGAGAATCGGCACTGGTTTTATGTAGATAGATGGGGTGGACTGCACTGGTTTTATGTAGATAGATGGGGAGGACGACACTGGTTTTACGTTGATGGTTCAGTAGCACGGCACTGGTTTTATGTAGATAGATGGGTAGGACGGGAATGGTCTTATGCAGATAGATGAGGAAGATGGCACTGGTTTTATGTAGAGAGATAGAGAGGACGGCACTGGTATTATGTAGTTAGATGGGGAGGATGGCACTGGTTTTATCTAGTTCGTTGGGTACGTTGGCACTGGTTTTATCTAGATTGATGGGGAGGACGACACTGATTTTATGCAGACAGATGTTGAGGACGGTACTGGTTTTATGAGAGAGATGGAGAGTACGGCACTGGTATTATGTATATAGATGTGTAGGGTGGGCACTGGTTTTTTGTAGGTAAATGGGTGGGACAGCACTGGTTTTATGTAGATAGATGGGTAGGAGGGCACTGGTTCTATTTAGAGAGATGGGGTGGAATGCACTGGTTTTATGTTGATGGATCAGTAGGACGGCACTGGTTTTATGTAGATAGATGAGTAGGATTGCACTGGTTTTATGTAGAGAGATGTGGAGGACGGCACTGGATTCATGTAGAGAGATGGAGAGAATGGGCACTGGTTTTATGTAGATAGATGGGGTGGACTGCACTGGTTTTATGTAGATAGATGGGGAGGACGACACTGGTTTTACGTTGATGGTTCAGTAGCACGGCACTGGTTTTATGTAGATAGATGGGTAGGACGGGAATGGTCTTATGCAGATAGATGAGGAAGATGGCACTGGTTTTATGTAGAGAGATAGAGAGGACGGCACTGGTATTATGTAGTTAGATGGGGAGGATGGCACTGGTTTTATCTAGTTCGTTGGGTACATTGGCACTGGTTTTATCTAGATTGATGGGGAGGACGACACTGGTTTTATGCAGACAGATGGGGAGGACGGTACTGGTTTTATGAGAGAGATAGAGAGTACAGCACTGGTATTATGTATATAGATGGGTAGGGTGGCACTGGTTTTATGTAGAGAGATGCAGAGGACAGGACTAGTTTTATGTAGATAGATGGGGAGGACAGCACTGGTTTTATGTAGATAGATGGGTAGGATGGCACTGGTTTTATTTAGATAGATGGGGAGGACTGCACTGGTTTTATGTAGATAGATGGGGAGGACGGCACTGGTTTTATGTAGATAGATGGGGAGGACGGCACTGGTTTTATGTAGATAGATGGGTAGGATGGTACTGGTTTTATTTAGATAGATGGGGATGACGGCACTGGTTTTATGTAGATATATGGGGAGGATGGCACTGGTTTTATGTAGATAGATGAGTAGGATGGCACTGATTTTATGTAGATAGATGGGGAGGACGGCACTGATTTTATGTAGTTAGATGGGGAGTACAGCACTGGTATTATGTAGAGAGATGGAAAGCGTGGGCACTAGTTTTATATAGATAGATGGGGTGGAAGGCACTGGTTTTATGTAGATAGGTGGGGAGGATGACACTGGTTTTATGTACTTAGTTGGGGCGGACGGCACAGGTTTTATGTAGTTAGAAGGGTAGGATGGCACTGGTTTTATGTAGACGGGTGGGTAGGATAGCACTGGTTTTATTTAGAGAGATGGGGAGGATGGCGCTGGTTTTATGTAGAGAGATTGAGAACACGGCACTGGTTTTACGTAGATAGATGGGTAGGACGGCACTGGATTCATTTAGAGAGATGGAGAGTACGGCACTGGTATTATGTATATAGATGGGTAGGACGGCCATGGTCTTATGTAGATAGATGAGGAAAATGGCACTGGTTTTATGTAGAGAGATGGAGAGGATGGCACTGGTATTATGTATATGGATGGGTAGGACGGCCATGGTCTTATGTAGATAGATGAGGAAAATGGCACTGGTTTTATGTAGAGAGATGGAGAGGATCGCACTGGTATTATGTAGTTAGACGGGGAGGATGGCAGTGGTTTTATCTAGTTCATTGGGTACGACGGCACTGGTTTTATCTAGATAGATGGGGAGGACGACACTGATTTTATGCAGACAGATGTTGAGGACGGTACTGGTTTTATGAGAGAGATGGAGAGTACAGCACTGGTATTATGTATATAGATGTGTAGGGTGGCACTGGTTTTTTGTAGGTAAATGGGTGGGACAGCACTGGTTTTATGTAGATAGATGGGTAGGAGGGCACTGGTTCTATTTAGGGAGATGGGGTGGAATGCACTGGTTTTATGTTGATGGATCAGTAGGACGGCACTGGTTTTATGTAGATAGATGAGTACGATGGCACTGGTTTTATGTAGAGAGATGTGGAGGACGGCACTGGATTCATGTCGAGAGATGGAGAGAATGGGCACTGGTTTTATGTAGATAGATGGGGTGGACTGCACTGGTTTTTATGTAGATAGATGGGGAGGACGACACTGGTTTTATGTTGATGGATCAGTAGCACGGCACTGGTTTCATGTAGATAGATGGGTAGGACGGGAATGGTCTTATGCAGATAGATGAGGAAGATGGCACTGGTTTTATGTTGAGAGATAGAGAGGACGGCACTGGTATTATGTAGTTAGATGGGGAGGATGGCACTGGTTTTATCTAGTTCGTTGGGTACGTTGGCACTGGTTTTATCTAGATTGATGGGGAGGACGACACTGGTTTTATGCAGACAGATGGGGAGGACGGTACTGGTTTTATGAGAGAGATAGAGAGTACGGCACTGGTATTATGTATATAGATGGGTAGGGTGGCACTGGTTTTATGTAGAGAGATGCAGAGGACAGGACTAGTTTTATGTAGATAGATGGGGAGGACAGCACTGGTTTTATGTAGATAGATGGGTAGGATGGCACTGGTTTTATTTAGATAGATGGGGAGGACTGCACTGGTTTTATGTAGATAGATGGGGAGGACGGCACTGGTTTTATGTAGATATATGGGGAGGATGGCACTGATTTTATGTAGATAGATGGGGAGGACGGCACTGGTTTTATGTAGATAGATGGGTAGGATGGTACTGGTTTTATTTAGATAGATGGTGATGACGGCATTGGTTTTATGTAGATATATGGGGAGGATGGCACTGGTTTTATGTAGATAGATGAGTAGGATGGCACTGATTTTATGTAGATAGATGGGGAGGATGGCACTGATTTTATGTAGTTAGATGGGGAGTACAGCACTGGTATTATGTAGAGAGATGGAAAGCGTGGCACTAGTTTTATATAGATAGATGGGGAGGAAGGCACTGGTTTTCTGTAGATAGGTGGGGAGGATGACACTGGTTTTATGTACTTAGTTGGGGCGGACGGCACAGGTTTTATGTAGTTAGAAGGGTAGGATGGCACTGGTTTTATGTAGACGGGTGGGTAGGATAGCACTGGTTTTATTTAGAGAGATGGGGAGGATGGCGCTGGTTTTATGTAGAGAGATTGAGAACACGGCACTGGTTTTACGTAGATAGATGGGTAGGACGGCAATGGTCTTATGCAGATAGATGAGGAAGATGGCACTGGTTTTATGTAGAGAGATGGAGAGGACGGCACTGGTATTATGTAGTTAGATGGGGAGGTTGGCACTGGTTTTATCTAGTTCGTTGGGTACGACGGCACTGGTTTTATCTAGATTGATGGGGAGGACGACACTGGTTTTATGCAGACAGATGGGGAGGACGGTACTGGTTTTATGTGAGAGCTGGAGAGTATGGGACTGGTTTTATTTAGATAGATGGGGAGGACGGCACTGGTTTTATGTAGATATATGGGGAGGATGGCACTGGTTTTATGTAGATAGATGAGTAGGATGGCACTGATTTTATGTAGATAGATGGGGAGGACGGCACTGGTTTTATGTAGTTAGATGGGGAGGACAGCACTGGTATTATGTAGAGAGATGGAAAGGATGGCACTAGTTTTATATAGATAGATGGGTAGGACGGCAATGGTCTTATGCAGATAGGTGAGGAAGATGGCACTGGTTTTATGTAGAGAGATGGAGAGGACGGCACTGGTATTATGTAGTTAGATGGGGAGGATGGCACTGGTTTTATCTAGTTCGTTGGGTACGACGGCACTGGTTTTATCTGGATTGATGGAGAGGACGACACTGGTTTTATGCAGACAGATGGGGAGGACGGTACTGGTTTTATGAGAGAGATGGAGAGTACGGCACTGGTATTATGTATATAGATGGGTAGGGTGGCACTGGTTTTATGTAGAGAGATGCAGAGGACAGGACTGGTTTTATTGCAGATAAATGAGGAGGACGGCACTGGTTTTATGTAGATAGATGGGTAGGATGGCACCGGTTTTATTTAGATAGATGGGGAGGACGGCACTGGTTTTATGTAGATATATGGGGAGGATGGCACTGATTTTATGTAGATAGATGAGTAGGATGGCACTGATTTTATGTAGATAGATGGGGAGCACGGCTCGGGTTTTATGTAGTTAGATGGGGAGGACGGCACTGGTATTATGTAGAGAGATAGAAAGGATGGCACTAGTTTTCTATAGATAGATGGGGAGGACGGCACTGGTTTTATGTACTTAGTTGGGGCGGACGGCGCAGGTTTTATGTAGTTAGATGGGTAGGATGGCACTGGTTTTATGTAGACGGGTGGGTAGGACGGCACTGGTTTTATGGAGATAGATGAGTAGTATTGCACTGGTTTTATGTAGGGAGATGTGGAGGACGGCACTGGATTCATGTAGAGAGATGGAGAGAACGGGCACTGGTTTTATGTAGATAGATGGGGAGGACGACACTGGTTTTATGTTGATGGATCAGTAGCACGGCACTGGTTTTATGTAGATAGATGTGGAGGACGGCACTGGATTCATGTAGAGAGATGGAAAGGATGGCACCAGTTTTATATAGATAGATGGGGAGGACGGCACTGGTTTTCTGTAGATAGATGGGGAGGACGACACTGGTTTTATGTTGATGGATCAGTAGCACGGCACTGGTTTTATGTAGATAGATGGGTAGGACGGCAATGGTCTTATGCAGATAGATGAGGAAGATGGCACTGGTTTTATGTAGAGAGATGGAGAGGACGGCACTGGTATTATGTAGTTAGATGGGGATGTTGGCACTGGTTTTATCTAGTTCGTTGGGTACGACGGCACTGGTTTTATCTAGATTGATGGGGAGGACGACACTGGTTTTATGCAGACGGATGGGGAGGACGGTACTGGTTTTATGAGAGAGCTGGAGAGTATGGGACTGGTTTTATTTAGATAGATGGGGAGGACGGCTCTGGTTTTATGTAGATATATGGGGAGGATGGCACTGGTTTTATGTAGATAGATGAGTAGGATGGCACTGATTTTATGTAGATAGATGGGGAGGACGGCACTGGTTTTATGTAGTTAGATGGGGAGGACAGCACTGGTATTATGTAGAGAGATGGAAAGGATGGCACTAGTTTTATATAGATAGATGGGGAGGACGGCACTGGTTTTATGTAGATAGGTGGGGAGGATGACACTGGTTTTATGTACTTGGAGCGGACAGCACAGGTTTTATGTAGTTAGATGGGTAGGATGGCACTGGTTTTATGTAGACGGGAGGGTAGGACGGCACTGGTTTTATTTAGAGAGATGGGGAGGATGGCACTGGTTTTATGTAGAGAGATTGAGAACACGGCACTGGTTTTACGTAGATAGATGGGTAGGACAGCACTGGATTCATGTAGAGAGATGGAGAGTACGGCACTGGTATTATGTATATAGATGGGTAGGACGGCCATGTTCTTATGTAGATAGATGAGGAAAATGGCACTGGTTTTATGTAGAGAGATGGAGAGGATGGCACTGTTATTATGTAGTTAGACGGGGAGGATGGCGCTGGTTTTATCTAGTTCGTTGGGTACGACGGCACTGGTTTTATCTAGATAGATGGGGAGGACGACACTGATTTTATGCAGACAGATGTTGAGGACGGTACTGGTTTTATGAGAGAGATGGAGAGTACGGAACTGGTATTATGTATATAGATGTGTAGGGTGGCACTGGTTTTTTGTAGGTAAATGGGTGGGACGGCTCTGGTTTTATGTAGATAGATGGGTAGGAGGGCACTGGTTCTATTTAGAGAGATGGGGTGGAATGCACTGGTTTTATGTTGATGGATCAGTAGGACGGCACTGTTTTTATGTAGATAGATGAGTAGGATTGCACTGGTTTTATGTAGAGAGATGTGGAGGACGGCACTGGATTCATGTAGAGAGATGGAGAGAACGGGCACTGGTTTTATGTAGATAGATGGGGAGGACGACACTGGTTTTATGTTGATGGATCAGTAGCACGGCAATGGTCTTATGCAGATAGATGAGGAAGATGGCACTGGTTTTATGTAGAGAGATGGAGAGGACGGCACTGGTATTATGTAGTTAGATGGGGAGGATGGAACTGGTTTTATCTAGTTCGTTGGGTACGACGGCACTGGTTTTATCTAGATTGATGGGGAGGACGACACTGGTTTTATGCAAATAGATGGGGAGGACGGTACTGGTTTTATGAGAGAGATGGAGAGTACGGCACTGGTATTATGTATATAGAGGGGTATGGTGGCACTGGTTTTATGTAGAGAGATGCAGAGGACAGGACTGGTTTTATGTGGATACATGGGGAGGATGGCACTGATTTTATGTAGATAGATGGGTGGACGACACTGGTTTTATGCAGACAGATGGGGAGGACGGTACTGGTTTTATGAGAGAGATGGAGAGTACTGCACTGGTATTATGCATATAGATGTGTAGGGTGGCAATGGTTTTATGTAGATAGATGGGTGGGACGGCACTGGTTTTATGTTGATGGATCAGTAGGACGGCACTGGTTTTATGTAGATAGATGAGTAGGATTGCACTGGTTTTATGTAGAGAGATGTGGAGGATGGCACTGGATTCACGTAGAGAGATGGAGAGAACGGGCACTGGTTTTATGTAGATAGATGAGTAGGATTGCACTGGTTTTATGTAGGGAGATGTGGAGGACGGCACTGGATTCATGTAGAGAGATGGAGAGAACGGGCACTGGTTTTATGTAGATAGATGGGGAGGACGACACTGGTTTTATGTTGATGGATCAATAGCACGGCACTGGTTTTATGTAGATAGATGTGGAGGACGGCACTGGATTCATGTAGAGAGATGGAAAGGATGGCACTAGTTTTATATAGATAGATGGGGAGGACGGCACTGGTTTTCTGTAGATAGATGGGGAGGACGACACTGGTTTTATGTTGATGGATCAGTAGCATGGCACTGGTTTTATGTAGATAGATGGGTAGGACGGCAATGGTCTTATGCAGATAGATGAGGAAGATGGCACTGGTTTTATGTAGAGAGATGGAGAGGACGGCACTGGTATTATGTAGTTAGATGGGGAGGTTGGCACTGGTTTTATCCAGTTCGTTGGGTACGACGGCACTGGTTTTATCTAGATTGATGGGGAGGACGACACTGGTTTTATGCAGACAGATGGGGAGGACGGTACTGGTTTTATGTGAGAGCTGGAGAGTATGGGACTGGTTTTATTTAGATAAATGGGAAGGACGGCACTGGTTTTATGTAGATATATGGGGAGGATGGCACTGGTTTTATGTAGATAGATGAGTAGGATGGCACTGATTTTATGTAGATAGATGGGGAGGACGGCACTGGTTTTATGTAGTTAGATGGGGAGGACAGCACTGGTATTATGTAGAGAGATGGAAAGGATGGCACTAGTTTTATATAGATAGATGGGGAGGACGGCACTGGTTTTATGTAGATAGGTGGGGAGGATGACACTGGTTTTATGTACTTAGTTGGGGCGGACGGCACAGGTTTTATGTAGTTAGATGGGTAGGATGGCACTGGTTTTATGTAGACGGGAGGGTAGTACGGCACTGGTTTTATTTAGAGAGATGGGGAGGATGGCACTGGTTTTATGTAGAGAGATTGAGAACACGGCACTGGTTTTACGTAGATAGATGGGTAGGACAGCACTGGATTCATGTAGAGAGATGGAGAGTACGGCACTGGTATTATGTATATAGATGGGTAGGACGGCCATGGTCTTATGTAGATAGATGAGGAAAATGGCACTGGTATTATGTAGTTAGACGGGGAGGATGGCGCTGGTTTTATCTAGTTCGTTGGGTACGACGGCACTGGTTTTATCTAGATAGATGGGGAGGACGACACTGATTTTATGCAGACAGATGTTGAGAACGGTACTGGTTTTATGAGAGAGATGGAGAGTACGGCACTGGTATTATGTATATAGATGTGTAGGGTGGCACTGGTTTTTTGTAGGTAAATGGGTGGGACGGCACTGGTTTTATGTAGATAGATGGGTAGGAGGGCACTGGTTTTATGTAGTTAGATGGGTAGGTCGGCACTGGTTTTATGTAGATAGATGAGGAGGATGGCACTGGTTTTATGTAGTTAGATGGGTAGGAGGGCACTGGTTCTATTTAGAGAGATGGGGTGGAATGCACTGGTTTTATGTTGATGGATCAGTAGGACGGCACTGGTTTTATGTAGATAGATGAGTAGGATGGCACTGGTTTTATGTAGAGAGATGTGGAGGACGGCACTGGATTCATGTAGAGAGATGGAGAGAATGGGCACTGGTTTTATGTAGATAGATGGGGTGGACTGCACTGGTTTTATGTAGATAGATGGGGAGGACGACACTGGTTTTACGTTGATGGTTCAGTAGCACGGCACTGGTTTTATGTAGATAGATGGGGAGGACGGCACTGGTTTTATGTAGATAGATGGGTAGGATGGTACTGGTTTTATTTAGATAGATGGGGATGACGGCACTGGTTTTATGTAGATATATGGGGAGGATGGCACTGGTTTTATGTAGATAGATGAGTAGGATGGCACTGATTTTATGTAGATAGATGGGGAGGACGGCACTGATTTTATGTAGTTAGATGGGGAGTACAGCACTGGTATTATGTAGAGAGATGGAAAGCGTGGCACTAGTTTTATATAGATAGATGGGGAGGAAGGCACTGGTTTTATGTAGATAGGTGGGGAGGATGACACTGGTTTTATGTACTTAGTTGGGGCGGACGGCACAGGTTTTATGTAGTTAGAAGGGTAGGATGGCACTGGTTTTATGTAGACGGGTGGGTAGGATAGCACTGGTTTTATTTAGAGAGATGGGGAGGATGGCGCTGGTTTTATGTAGAGAGATTGAGAACACGGCACTGGTTTTACGTAGATAGATGGGTAGGACGGCAATGGTCTTATGCAGATAGATGAGGAAGATGGCACTGGTTTTATGTAGAGAGATGGAGAGGACGGCACTGGTATTATGTAGTTAGATGGGGAGGTTGGCACTGGTTTTATCTAGTTCGTTGGGTACGACGGCACTGGTTTTATCTAGATTGATGGGGAGGACGACACTGGTTTTATGCAGACAGATGGGGAGGACGGTACTGGTTTTATGTGAGAGCTGGAGAGTATGGGACTGGTTTTATTTAGATAGATGGGGAGGACGGCACTGGTTTTATGTAGATATATGGGGAGGATGGCACTGGTTTTATGTAGATAGATGAGTAGGATGGCACTGATTTTATGTAGATAGATGGGGAGGACGGCACTGGTTTTATGTAGTTAGATGGGGAGGACAGCACTGGTATTATGTAGAGAGATGGAAAGGATGGCACTAGTTTTATATAGATAGATGGGGAGGACGGCACTGGTCTTATGCAGATAGATGAGGAAGATGGCACTGGTTTTATGTAGAGAGATAGAGAGGACGGCACTGGTATTATGTAGTTAGATGGGGAGGATGGCACTGGTTTTATCTAGTTCGTTGGGTACGACGGCACTGGTTTTATCTGGATTGATGGAGAGGACGACACTGGTTTTATGCAGACAGATGGGGAGGAC
Organism: Mobula birostris; assembly: GCF_030028105.1. Taxonomy (NCBI): domain Eukaryota; kingdom Metazoa; phylum Chordata; class Chondrichthyes; order Myliobatiformes; family Myliobatidae; genus Mobula; species Mobula birostris. The sequence continues at coordinate 24,897 of NW_027278271.1, forward strand.
GGTACTGGTTTTATGAGAGAGATGGAGAGTACGGCACTGGTATTATGTATATAGATGGGTAGGGTGGCACTGGTTTTATGTAGAGAGATGCAGAGGACAGGACTGGTTTTATGCAGATAGATGAGGAGGACGGCACTGGTTTTATGTAGATAGATGGGTAGGATGGCACTGGTTTTATTTAGATAGATGGGGAGGACGGCACTGGTTTTATGTAGATATATGGGGAGGATGGCACTGATTTTATGTAGATAGATGAGTAGGATGGCACTGATTTTATGTAGATAGATGGGGAGCACGGCTCGGGTTTTATGTAGTTAGATGGGGAGGACGGCACTGGTATTATGTAGAGAGATAGAAAGGATGGCACTAGTTTTCTATAGATAGATGGGGAGGACGGCACTGGTTTTATGTACTTAGTTGGGGCGGACGGCGCAGGTTTTATGTAGTTAGATGGGTAGGATGGCACTGGTTTTATGTAGACGGGTGGGTAGGACGGCACTGGTTTTATGGAGATAGATGAGTAGTATTGCACTGGTTTTATGTAGGGAGATGTGGAGGACGGCACTGGATTCATGTAGAGAGATGGAGAGAACGGGCACTGGTTTTATGTAGATAGATGGGGAGGACGACACTGGTTTTATGTTGATGGATCAGTAGCACGGCACTGGTTTTATGTAGATAGATGTGGAGGACGGCACTGGATTCATGTAGAGAGATGGAAAGGATGGCACCAGTTTTATATAGATAGATGGGGAGGACGGCACTGGTTTTCTGTAGATAGATGGGGAGGACGACACTGGTTTTATGTTGATGGATCAGTAGCACGGCACTGGTTTTATGTAGATAGATGGGTAGGACGGCAATGGTCTTATGCAGATAGATGAGGAAGATGGCACTGGTTTTATGTAGAGAGATGGAGAGGACGGCACTGGTATTATGTAGTTAGATGGGGATGTTGGCACTGGTTTTATCTAGTTCGTTGGGTACGACGGCACTGGTTTTATCTAGATTGATGGGGAGGACGACACTGGTTTTATGCAGACAGATGGGGAGGACGGTACTGTTTTTAATAGAGAGCTGGAGAGTATGGGACTGGTTTTATTTAGATAGATGGGGAGGACGGCTCTGGTTTTATGTAGATATATGGGGAGGATGGCACTGGTTTTATGTAGATAGATGAGTAGGATGGCACTGATTTTATGTAGATAGATGGGGAGGACGGCACTGGTTTTATGTAGTTAGATGGGGAGGACAGCACTGGTATTATGTAGAGAGATGGAAAGGATGGCACTAGTTTTATATAGATAGATGGGGAGGACGGCACTGGTTTTATGTAGATAGGTGGGGAGGATGACACTGGTTTTATGTACTTAGTTGGGGCGGACAGCACAGGTTTTATGTAGTTAGATGGGTAGGATGGCACTGGTTTTATGTCGACGGGAGGGTAGGACGGCACTGGTTTTATTTAGAGAGATGGGGAGGATGGCACTGGTTTTATGTAGAGAGATTGAGAACACGGCACTGGTTTTACGTAGATAGATGGGTAGGACAGCACTGGATTCATGTAGAGAGATGGAGAGTACGGCACTGGTATTATGTATATAGATGGGTAGGACGGCCATGTTCTTATGTAGATAGATGAGGAAAATGGCACTGGTTTTATGTAGAGAGATGGAGAGGATGGCACTGTTATTATGTAGTTAGACGGGGAGGATGGCGCTGGTTTTATCTAGTTCGTTGGGTACGACGGCACTGGTTTTATCTAGATAGATGGGGAGGACGACACTGATTTTATGCAGACAGATGTTGAGGACGGTACTGGTTTTATGAGAGAGATGGAGAGTACGGAACTGGTATTATGTATATAGATGTGTAGGGTGGCACTGGTTTTTTGTAGGTAAATGGGTGGGACGGCACTGGTTTTATGTAGATAGATGGGTAGGAGGGCACTGGTTCTATTTAGAGAGATGGGGTGGAATGCACTGGTTTTATGTTGATGGATCAGTAGGACGGCACTGTTTTTATGTAGATAGATGAGTAGGATTGCACTGGTTTTATGTAGAGAGATGTGGAGGACGGCACTGGATTCATGCAGAGAGATGGAGAGAACGGGCACTGGTTTTATGTAGATAGATGGGGAGGACGACACTGGTTTTATGTTGATGGATCAGTAGCACGGCAATGGTCTTATGCAGATAGATGAGGAAGATGGCACTGGTTTTATGTAGAGAGATGGAGAGGACGGCACTGGTATTATGTAGTTAGATGGGGAGGATGGAACTGGTTTTATCTAGTTCGTTGGGTACGACGGCACTGGTTTTATCTAGATTGATGGGGAGGACGACACTGGTTTTATGCAAATAGATGGGGAGGACGGTACTGGTTTTATGAGAGAGATGGAGAGTACGGCACTGGTATTATGTATATAGAGGGGTATGGTGGCACTGGTTTTATGTAGAGAGATGCAGAGGACAGGACTGGTTTTATGTGGATACATGGGGAGGATGGCACTGATTTTATGTAGATAGATGGGTGGACGACACAGGTTTTATGCAGACAGATGTTGAGAACGGTACTGGTTTTATGAGAGAGATGGAGAGTACGGCACTGGTATTATGTATATAGATGTGTAGGGTGGCACTGGTTTTTTGTAGGTAAATGGGTGGGACGGCACTGGTTTTATGTAGATAGATGGGTAGGAGGGCACTGGTTTTATGTAGTTAGATGGGTAGGTCGGCACTGGTTTTATGTAGATAGATGAGGAGGATGGCACTGGTTTTATGTAGTTAGATGGGTAGGAGGGCACTGGTTCTATTTAGAGAGATGGGGTGGAATGCACTGGTTTTATGTTGATGGATCAGTAGGACGGCACTGGTTTTATGTAGATAGATGAGTACGATGGCACTGGTTTTATGTAGAGAGATGTGGAGGACGGCACTGGATTCATGTAGAGAGATGGAGAGAATGGGCACTGGTTTTATGTAGATAGATGGGGTGGACTGCACTGGTTTTATGTAGATAGATGGGGAGGACGACACTGGTTTTACGTTGATGGTTCAGTAGCACGGCACTGGTTTTATGTAGATAGATGGGTAGGACGGGAATGGTCTTATGCAGATAGATGAGGAAGATGGCACTGGTTTTATGTAGAGAGATAGAGAGGACGGCACTGGTATTATGTAGTTAGATGGGGAGGATGGCACTGGTTTTATCTAGTTCGTTGGGTACGTTGGCACTGGTTTTATCTAGATTGATGGGGAGGACGACACTGGTTTTATGCAGACAGATGGGGAGGACGGTACTGGTTTTATGAGAGAGATAGAGAGTACGGCACTGGTATTATGTATATAGGTGGGTAGGGTGGCACTGGTTTTATGTAGAGAGATGCAGAGGACAGGACTAGTTTTATGTAGATAGATGGGGAGGACAGCACTGGTTTTATGTAGATAGATGGGTAGGATGGCACTGGTTTTATTTAGATAGATGGGGAGGACTGCACTGGTTTTATGTAGATAGATGGGGAGGACGGCACTGGTTTTATGTAGATAGATGGGTAGGATGGTACTGGTTTTATTTAGATAGATGGGGAGGACGGCACTGGTTTTATGTAGATATATGGGGAGGATGGCACTGATTTTATGTAGATAGATGGGGAGGACGGCACTGGTTTTATGTAGATAGATGGGTAGGATGGTACTGGTTTTATTTAGATAGATGGGGATGACGGCACTGGTTTTATGTAGATATATGGGGAGGATGGCACTGGTTTTATGTAGATAGATGAGTAGGAAGGCACTGGTTTTATGTAGATAGGTGGGGAGGATGACACTGGTTTTATGTACTTAGTTGGGGCGGACGGCACAGGTTTTATGTAGTTAGAAGGGTAGGATGGCACTGGTTTTATGTAGACGGGTGGGTAGGATAGCACTGGTTTTATTTAGAGAGATGGGGAGGATGGCGCTGGTTTTATGTAGAGAGATTGAGAACACGGCACTGGTTTTACGTAGATAGATGGGTAGGACGGCAATGGTCTTATGCAGATAGATGAGGAAGATGGCACTGGTTTTATGTAGAGAGATGGAGAGGACGGCACTGGTATTATGTAGTTAGATGGGGAGGTTGGCACTGGTTTTATCTAGTTCGTTGGGTACGACGGCACTGGTTTTATCTAGATTGATGGGGAGGACGACACTGGTTTTATGCAGACAGATGGGGAGGACGGTACTGGTTTTATGTGAGAGCTGGAGAGTATGGGACTGGTTTTATTTAGATAGATGGGGAGGACGGCACTGGTTTTATGTAGATATATGGGGAGGATGGCACTGGTTTTATGTAGATAGATGAGTAGGATGGCACTGATTTTATGTAGATAGATGGGGAGGACGGCACTGGTTTTATGTAGTTAGATGGGGAGGACAGCACTGGTATTATGTAGAGAGATGGAAAGGATGGCACTAGTTTTATATAGATAGATGGGGAGGACGGCACTGGTCTTATGCAGATAGATGAGGAAGATGGCACTGGTTTTATGTAGAGAGATAGAGAGGACGGCACTGGTATTATGTAGTTAGATGGGGAGGATGGCACTGGTTTTATCTAGTTCGTTGGGTACGACGGCACTGGTTTTATCTGGATTGATGGAGAGGACGACACTGGTTGTATGCAGACAGATGGGGAGGACGGTACTGGTTTTATGAGAGAGATGGAGAGTACGGCACTGGTATTATGTATATAGATGGGTGGGGTGGCACTGGTTTTATGTAGAGAGATGCAGAGGACAGGACTGGTTTTATGCAGATAGATGAGGAGGACGGCACTGGTTTTATGTAGATAGATGGGTAGGATGGCACTGGTTTTATTTAGATAGATGGGGAGGACGGCACTGGTTTTATGTAGATATATGGGGAGGATGGCACTGATTTTATGTAGATAGATGAGTAGGATGGCACTGGTTTTATGTAGATATATGGGGAGGATGGCACTGATTTTATGTAGATAGATGAGTAGGATGGCACTGATTTTATGTAGATAGATGGGGAGCACGGCTCGGGTTTTATGTAGTTAGATGGGGAGGACGGCACTGGTATTATGTAGAGAGATAGAAAGGATGGCACTAGTTTTCTATAGATAGATGGGGCGAACGGCACTGGTTTTATGTACTTAGTTGGGGCGGACGGCGCAGGTTTTATGTAGTTAGATGGGTAGGATGGCACTGGTTTTATGTAGACGGGTGGGTAGGACGGCACTGGTTTTATGGAGATAGATGAGTAGTATTGCACTGGTTTTATGTAGGGAGATGTGGAGGACGGCACTGGATTCATGTAGAGAGATGGAGAGAACGGGCACTGGTTTTATGTAGATAGATGGGGAGGACGACACTGGTTTTATGTTGATGGATCAGTAGCACGGCACTGGTTTTATGTAGATAGATGTGGAGGACGGCACTGGATTCATGTAGAGAGATGGAAAGGATGGCACCAGTTTTATATAGATAGATGGAGAGAACGGGCACTGGTTTTCTGTAGATAGATGGGGAGGACGACACTGGTTTTATGTTGATGGATCAGTAGCACGGCACTGGTTTTATGTAGATAGATGGGTAGGACGGCAATGGTCTTATGCAGATAGATGAGGAAGATGGCACTGGTTTTATGTAGAGAGATGGAGAGGACGGCACTGGTATTATGTAGTTAGATGGGGATGTTGGCACTGGTTTTATCTAGTTCGTTGGGTACGACGGCACTGGTTTTATCTAGATTGATGGGGAGGACGACACTGGTTTTATGCAGACAGATGGGGAGGACGGTACTGTTTTTAATAGAGAGCTGGAGAGTATGGGACTGGTTTTATTTAGATAGATGGGGAGGACGGCTCTGGTTTTATGTAGATATATGGGGAGGATGGCACTGGTTTTATGTAGATAGATGAGTAGGATGGCACTGATTTTATGTAGATAGATGGGGAGGACGGCACTGGTTTTATGTAGTTAGATGGGGAGGACAGCACTGGTATTATGTAGAGAGATGGAAAGGATGGCACTAGTTTTATATAGATAGATGGGGAGGACGGCACTGGTTTTATGCAGATAGATGAGGAAGATGGCACTGGTTTTATGTAGAGAGATAGAGAGGACGGCACTGGTATTATGTAGTTAGATGGGGAGGATGGCACTGGTTTTATCTAGTTCGTTGGGTACGACGGCACTGGTTTTATCTGGATTGATGGAGAGGACGACACTGGTTTTATGCAGACAGATGGGGAGGACGGTACTGGTTTTATGAGAGAGATGGAGAGTACGGCACTGGTATTATGTATATAGATGGGTGGGGTGGCACTGGTTTTATGTAGAGAGATGCAGAGGACAGGACTGGTTTTATGCAGATAGATGAGGAGGACGGCACTGGTTTTATGTAGATAGATGGGTAGGATGGCACTGGTTTTATTTAGATAGATGGGGAGGACGGCACTGGTTTTATGTAGATATATGGGGAGGATGGCACTGATTTTATGTAGATAGATGAGTAGGATGGCACTGATTTTATGTAGATAGATGGGGAGCACGGCTCGGGTTTTATGTAGTTAGATGGGGAGGACGGCACTGGTAGATATGTAGAGAGATAGAAAGGATGGCACTAGTTTTCTATAGATAGATGGGGCGAACGGCACTGGTTTTATGTAGTTAGATGGGTAGGATGGCACTGGTTTTATGTAGACGGGTGGGTAGGACGGCACTGGTTTTATGGAGATAGATGAGTAGTATTGCACTGGTTTTATGTAGGGAGATGTGGAGGACGGCACTGGATTCATGTAGAGAGATGGAGAGAACGGGCACTGGTTTTATGTAGATAGATGGGGAGGACGACACTGGTTTTATGTTGATGGATCAGTAGCACGGCACTGGTTTTATGTAGATAGATGTGGAGGACGGCACTGGATTCATGTAGAGAGATGGAAAGGATGGCACTAGTTTTATATAGATAGATGGAGAGAACGGGCACTGGTTTTCTGTAGATAGATGGGGAGGACGACACTGGTTTTATGTTGATGGATCAGTAGCACGGCACTGGTTTTATGTAGATAGATGGGTAGGACGGCAATGGTCTTATGCAGATAGATGAGGAAGATGGCACTGGTTTTATGTAGAGAGATGGAGAGGACGGCACTGGTATTATGTAGTTAGATGGGGATGTTGGCACTGGTTTTATCTAGTTCGTTGGGTACGACGGCACTGGTTTTATCTAGATTGATGGGGAGGACGACACTGGTTTTATGCAGACAGATGGGGAGGACGGTACTGTTTTTAATAGAGAGCTGGAGAGTATGGGACTGGTTTTATTTAGATAGATGGGGAGGACGGCACTGGTTTTATGTAGATATATGGGGAGGATGGCACTGGTTTTATGTAGATAGATGAGTAGGATGGCACTGATTTTATGTAGATAGTTGGGGAGGACGGCACTGGTTTTATGTAGTTAGATGGGGAGGACAGCACTGGTATTATGTAGAGAGATGGAAAGGATGGCACTAGTTTTATATAGATAGATGGGGAGGACGGCACTGGTTTTATGTAGATAGGTGGGGAGGATGACACTGGTTTTATGTACTTAGTTGGGGCGGACAGCACAGGTTTTATGTAGTTAGATGGGTAGGATGGCACTGGTTTTATGTAGACGGGAGGGTAGGACGGCACTGGTTTTATTTAGAGAGATGGGGAGGATGGCACTGGTTTTATGTAGAGAGATTGAGAACACGGCACTGGTTTTACGTAGATAGATGGGTAGGACAGCACTGGATTCATGTAGAGAGATGGAGAGTACGGCACTGGTATTATGTATATAGATGGGTAGGACGGCCATGTTCTTATGTAGATAGATGAGGAAAATGGCACTGGTTTTATGTAGAGAGATGGAGAGGATGGCACTGTTATTATGTAGTTAGACGGGGAGGATGGCGCTGGTTTTATCTAGTTCGTTGGGTACGACGGCACTGGTTTTATCTAGATAGATGGGGAGGACGACACTGATTTTATGCAGACAGATGTTGAGGACGGTACTGGTTTTATGAGAGAGATGGAGAGTACGGAACTGGTATTATGTATATAGATGTGTAGGGTGGCACTGGTTTTTTGTAGGTAAATGGGTGGGACGGCACTGGTTTTATGTAGATAGATGGGTAGGAGGGCACTGGTTCTATTTAGAGAGATGGGGTGGAATGCACTGGTTTTATGTTGATGGATCAGTAGGACGGCACTGTTTTTATGTAGATAGATGAGTAGGATTGCACTGGTTTTATGTAGAGAGATGTGGAGGACGGCACTGGATTCATGCAGAGAGATGGAGAGAACGGGCACTGGTTTTATGTAGATAGATGGGGAGGACGACACTGGTTTTATGTTGATGGATCAGTAGCACGGCAATGGTCTTATGCAGATAGATGAGGAAGATGGCACTGGTTTTATGTAGAGAGATGGAGAGGACGGCACTGGTATTATGTAGTTAGATGGGGAGGATGGAACTGGTTTTATCTAGTTCGTTGGGTACGACGGCACTGGTTTTATCTAGATTGATGGGGAGGACGACACTGGTTTTATGCAAATAGATGGGGAGGACGGTACTGGTTTTATGAGAGAGATGGAGAGTACGGCACTGGTATTATGTATATAGAGGGGTATGGTGGCACTGGTTTTATGTAGAGAGATGCAGAGGACAGGACTGGTTTTATGTAGATAGATGGGTAGGACGGCAATGGTCTTATGCAGATAGATGAGGAAGATGGCACTGGTTTTATGTAGAGAGATAGAGAGGACGGCACTGGTATTATGTAGTTAGATGGGGAGGATGGCACTGGTTTTATCTAGTTCGTTGGGTACGACGGCACTGGTTTTATCTGGATTGATGGAGAGGACGACACTGGTTTTATGCAGACAGATGGGGAGGACGGTACTGGTTTTATGTATATAGAGGGGTATGGTGGCACTGGTTTTATGTAGAGAGATGCAGAGGACAGGACTGGTTTTATGTGGATACATGGGGAGGATGGCACTGATTTTATGTAGATAGATGGGTGGACGACACTGGTTTTATGCAGACAGATGGGGAGGACGGTACTGGTTTTATGAGAGAGATGGAGAGTACTGCACTGGTATTATGCATATAGATGTGTAGGGTGGCAATGGTTTTATGTAGATAGATGGGTGGGACGGCACTGGTTTTATGTTGATGGATCAGTAGGACGGCACTGGTTTTATGTAGATAGATGAGTAGGATTGCACTGGTTTTATGCAGAGAGATGTGGAGGATGGCACTGGATTCATGTAGAGAGATGGAGAGAACGGGCACTGGTTTTATGTAGATAGATGAGTAGAATTGCACTGGTTTTATGTAGGGAGATGTGGAGGACGGCACTGGATTCATGTAGAGAGATGCAGAGAACGGGCACTGGTTTTATGTAGATAGATGGGGAGGACGACACTGGTTTTATGATGATGGATCAATAGCACGGCACTGGTTTTATGTAGATAGATGTGGAGGACGGCACTGGATTCATGTAGAGAGATGGAAAGGATGGCACTAGTTTTATATAGATAGATGGGCAGGACGGCACTGGTTTTCTGTAGATAGATGGGGAGGACGACACTGGTTTTATGTTGATGGATCAGTAGCATGGCACTGGTTTTATGTAGATAGATGGGTAGGACGGCAATGGTCTTATGCAGATAGATGAGGAAGATGGCACTGGTTTTATGTAGAGCGATGGAGAGGACGGCACTGGTATTATGTAGTTAGATGGGGAGGTTGGCACTGGTTTTATCTAGTTCGTTGGGTACGACGGCACTGGTTTTATCTAGATTGATGGGGAGGACGACACTGGTTTTATGCAGACAGATGGGGAGGACGGTACTGGTTTTATGTGAGAGCTGGAGAGTATGGGACTGGTTTTATTTAGATAGATGGGGAGGACGGCACTGGTTTTATGTAGATATATGGGGAGGATGGCACTGGTTTTATGTAGATAGATGAGTAGGATGGCACTGATTTTATGTAGATAGATGGGGAGGACGGCACTGGTTTTATGTAGTTAGATGGGGAGGACAGCACTGGTATTATGTAGAGAGATGGAAAGGATGGCACTAGTTTTATATAGATAGATGGGGAGGACGGCACTGGTTTTATGTAGATAGGTGGGGAGGATGACACTGGTTTTATGTACTTAGTTGGGGCGGACGGCACAGGTTTTATGTAGTTAGATGGTTAGGATGGCACTGGATTTATGTAGACGGGAGGGTAGGACGGCACTGGTTTTATTTAGAGAGATGGGGAGGACGACACTGATTTTATGCAGACAGATGTTGAGGACGGTACTGGTTTTATGAGAGAGATGGAGAGTACGGCACTGGTATTATGTATATAGATGTGTAGGGTGGCACTGGTTTTTTGTAGGTAAATGGGTGGGACAGCACTGGTTTTATGTAGATAGATGGGTAGGAGGGCACTGGTTCTATTTAGGGAGATGGGGTGGAATGCACTGGTTTTATGTTGATGGATCAGTAGGACGGCACTGGTTTTATGTAGATAGATGAGTACGATGGCACTGGTTTTATGTAGAGAGATGTGGAGGACGGCACTGGATTCATGTCGAGAGATGGAGAGAATGGGCACTGGTTTTATGTAGATAGATGGGGTGGACTGCACTGGTTTTATGTAGATAGATGGGGAGGACGACACTGGTTTTATGTTGATGGATCAGTAGCACGGCACTGGTTTTATGTAGATAGATGGGTAGGATGGGAATGGTCTTATGCAGATAGATGAGGAAGATGGCACTGGTTTTATGTAGAGAGATAGAGAGGACGGCACTGGTATTATGTAGTTAGATGGGGAGGATGGCACTGGTTTTATCTAGTTCGTTGGGTACGTTGGCACTGGTTTTATCTAGATTGATGGGGAGGACGACACTGGTTTTATGCAGACAGATGGGGAGGACGGTACTGGTTTTATGAGAGAGATAGAGAGTACGGCACTGGTATTATGTATATAGATGGGTAGGGTGGCACTGGTTTTATGTAGAGAGATGCAGAGGACAGGACTAGTTTTATGTAGATAGATGGGGAGGACAGCACTGGTTTTATGTAGATAGATGGGTAGGATGGCACTGGTTTTATTTAGATAGATGGGGAGGACTGCACCGGTTTTATGTAGATAGATGGGGAGGACGGCACTGGTTTTATGTAGATAGATGGGTAGGATGGTACTGGTTTTATTTAGATAGATGGGGAGGACGGCACTGGTTTTATGTAGATATATGGGGAGGATGGCACTGATTTTATGTAGATAGATGGGGAGGACGGCACTGGTTTTATGTAGATAGATGGGTAGGATGGTACTGGTTTTATTTAGATAGATGGGGATGACGGCACTGGTTTTATGTAGATATATGGGGAGGATGGCACTGGTTTTATGTAGATAGATGAGTAGGATGGCACTGATTTTATGTAGATAGATGGGGAGGATGGCACTGATTTTATGTAGTTAGATGGGGAGTACAGCACTGGTATTATGTAGAGAGATGGAAAGCGTGGCACTAGTTTTATATAGATAGATGGGGAGGAAGGCACTGGTTTTATGTAGATAGGTGGGGAGGATGACACTGGTTTTATGTACTTAGTTGGGGCGGACGGCACAGGTTTTATGTAGTTAGAAGGGTAGGATGGCACTGGTTTTATGTAGACGGGTGGGTAGGATAGCACTGGTTTTATTTAGAGAGATGGGGAGGATGGCACTGGTTTTATGTAGAGAGATTGAGAACATGGCACTAGTTTTATATAGATAGATGGGGAGGACGGCACTGGTTTTCTGTAGATAGATGGGGAGGACGACACTGGTTTTATGTTGATGGATCAGTAGCATGGCACTGGTTTTATGTAGATAGATGGGTAGGACGGCAATGGTCTTATGCAGTTAGATGAGGAAGATGGCACTGGTTTTATGTAGAGAGATGGAGAGGACGGCACTGGTATTATGTAGTTAGATGGGGAGGTTGGCACTGGTTTTATCTAGTTCGTTGGGTACGACGGCACTGGTTTTATCTAGATTGATGGGGAGGACGACACTGGTTTTATGCAGACAGATGGGAGGACGGTACTGGTTTTATGTGAGAGCTGGAGAGTATGGGACTGGTTTTATTTAGATAGATGGGGAGGACGGCACTGGTTTTATGTAGATATATGGGGAGGATGGCACTGGTTTTATGTAGATAGATGAGTAGGATGGCACTGATTTTATGTAGATAGATGGGGAGGACGGCACTGGTTTTATGTAGTTAGATGGGGAGGACAGCACTGGTATTATGTAGAGAGATGGAAAGGATGGCACTAGTTTTATATAGATAGATGGGGAGGACGGCACTGGTCTTATGCAGATAGATGAGGAAGATGGCACTGGTTTTATGTAGAGAGATAGAGAGGACGGCACTGGTATTATGTAGTTAGATGGGGAGGATGGCACTGGTTTTATCTAGTTCGTTGGGTACGACGGCACTGGTTTTATCTGGATTGATGGAGAGGACGACACTGGTTTTATGCAGACAGAAGGGGAGGACGGTACTGGTTTTATGAGAGAGATGGAGAGTACGGCACTGGTATTATGTATATAGATGGGTAGGGTGGCACTGGTTTTATGTAGAGAGATGCAGAGGACAGGACTGGTTTTATGCAGATAGATGAGGAGGACGGCACTGGTTAAATGTAGATCGATGGGTAGGATGGCACTGGTTTTATTTAGATAGATGGGGAAGACGGCACTGGTTTTATGTAGATAGATGAGTAGGATGGCACTGATTTTATGTAGGTAGATGGGGAGCACGGCTCGGGTTTTATGTAGTTAGATGGGGAGGACGGCACTGGTATTATGTAGAGAGATGGAAAGGATGGCACTAGTTTTATATAAATAGATGGGGAGGACGGCACTGGTTTTATGTACTTAGTTGGGGCGGACGGCGCAGGTTTTATGTAGTTAGATGGGTAGGATGGCACTGGTTTTATGTAGACGGGTGGGTAGGACGGCACTGGTTTTATGGAGATAGATGAGTAGTATTGCACTGGTTTTATGTAGGGAGATGTGGAGGACGGCACTGGATTTATGTAGAGAGATGGAGAGAACGGGCACTGGTTTTATGTAGATAGATGGGGAGGACGACACTGGTTTTATGTTGATGGATCAGTAGCACGGCACTGGTTTTATGTAGATAGATGTGGAGGACGGCACTGGATTCATATAGAGAGATGGAAAGGATGGCACCAGTTTTATATAGATAGATGGGGAGGACGGCACTGGTTTTCTGTAGATAGATGGGGAGGACGACACTGGTTTTATGTTGATGGATCAGTAGTACGGCACTGGTTTTATGTAGATAGATGGGTAGGACGGCAATGGTCTAATGCAGATAGATGAGGAAGATGGCACTGGTTTTATGTAGAGAGATGGAGAGGACGGCACTGGTATTATGTAGTTAGATGGGGATGTTGGCACTGGTTTTATCTAGTTCGTTGGGTACGACGGCACTGGTTTTATCTAGATTGATGGGGAGGACGACACTGGTTTTATGCAGACAGATGGGGAGGACGGTACTGGTTTTATGAGAGAGCTGGAGAGTATGGGACTGGTTTTATTTAGATAGATGGGGAGGACGGCACTGGTTTTATGTAGATATATGGGGAGGATGGCACTGGTTTTATGTAGATAGATGAGTAGGATGGCACTGATTTTATGTAGATAGATGGGGAGGACGGCACTGGTTTTATGTAGTTAGAAGGGGAGGACAGCACTGGTATTATGTAGAGAGATGGAAAGGATGGCACTAGTTTTATATAGGTAGATGGGGAGGACGGCACTGGTTTTATGTAGATAGGTGGGGAGGATGACACTGGTTTTATGTACTTAGTTGGGGCGGACAGCACAGGTTTTATGTAGTTAGATGGGTAGGATGGCACTGGTTTTATGTAGACGGGAGGGTAGGACGGCACTGGTTTTATTTAGAGAGATGGGGAGGATGGCACTGGTTTTATGTAGAGAGATTGAGAACACGGCACTGGTTTTACGTAGATAGATGGGTAGGACAGCACTGGATTCATGTAGAGAGATGGAGAGTACGGCACTGGTATTATGTATATAGATGGGTAGGACGGCCATAGTCTTATGTAGATAGATGAGGAAAATGGCACTGGTTTTATGTAGAGAGATGGAGAGGATGGCACTGGTATTATGTAGTTAGACGGGGAGGATGGCGCTGGTTTTATCTAGTTCGTTGCGTACGACGGCACTGGTTTTATCTAGATAGATGGGGAGGATGACACTGGTTTTATGCAGACAGATGGTGAGGACGGTACTGGTTTTATGAGAGAGATGGAGAGTACGGCACTGGTATTATGTATATAGATGTGTAGGGTGGCACTGGTTTTATGTAGAGAGATGGAAAGGATGGCACTAGTTTTATATAGATAGATGGGCAGGACGGCACTGGTTTTATGTACTTAGTTGGGGCGGACAGCACAGGTTTTCTGTAGTTAGATGGGTAGGATGGTACTGGTTTTATGTAGACGGGTGGGTAGGACGGCACTGGTTTTATGGAGATAGATGAGTAGTATTGCACTGGTTTTATGTAGGGAGATGTGGAGGACGGCACTGGATTCATGTAGAGAGATGGAGAGAACGGGCACTGGTTTTATGTAGATAGATGTGGAGGACGGCACTGGATTCATGTAGAGAGATGGAAAGGATGGCACCAGTTTTATATAGATAGATGGGGAGGACGGCACTGGTTTTCTGTAGATAGATGGGGAGGACGACACTGGTTTTATGTTGATGGATCAGTAGCATGGCACTGGTTTTATGTAGATAGATGGGGAGGACGGCAATGGTCTTATGCAGATAGATGAGGAAGATGGCACTGGTTTTATGTAGAGAGATGGAGAGGACGGCACTGGTATTATGTAGTTAGATGGGGAGGTTGGCACTGGTTTTATCTAGTTCGTTGGGTACGACGGCACTGGTTTTATCTAGATTGATGGGGAGGACGACACTGGTTTTATGCAGACAGATGGGGAGGACGGTACTGGTTTTATGAGAGAGCTGGAGAGTATGGGACTGGTTTTATTTAGATAGATGGGGAGGACGGCACTGGTTTTATGTAGATATATGGGGAGGATGGCACTGGTTTTATGTAGATAGATGAGTAGGATGGCACTGATTTTATGTAGATAGATGGGGAGGACGGCACTGGTTTTATGTAGTTAGATGGGGAGGGACAGCACTGGTATTATGTAGAGAGATGGAAAGGATGGCACTAGTTTTATATAGATAGATGGGGAGGATGACACTGGTTTTAAGTACTTAGTTGGGGCGGACGGCACAGGTTTTATGTAGTTAGATGGGTAGGATGGCACTGGTTTTATGTAGACGGGAGGGTAGGACGGCACTGGTTTTATTTAGAGAGATGGGGAGGATGGCACTGGTTTTATGTAGAGAGATTGAGAACACGGCACTGGTTTTACGTAGATAGATGGGTAGGACAGCACTGGATTCATGTAGAGAGATGGAGAGTATGGCACTGGTATTATGTATATAGATGGGTAGGACGGCCATGGTCTTATGTAGATAGATGAGGAAAATGGCACTGGTTTTATGTAGAGAGATGGAGAGGATGGCACTGGTATTATGTAGTTAGACGGGGAGGATGGCACTGGTTTTATCTAGTTCGTTGGGTACGACGGCACTGGTTTTATCTAGATAGATGGGGAGGATGACACTGGTTTTATGCAGACAGATGGGGAGGACGGTACTGGTTTTATGAGAGAGCTGGAGAGTATGGGACTGGTTTTATTTAGATAGATGGGGAGGACGGCACTGGTTTTATGTAGATATATGGGGAGGATGGCACTGGTTTTATGTAGATAGATGAGTAGGATGGCACTGATTTTATGTAGATAGATGGGGAGGACGGCACTGGTTTTATGTAGTTAGATGGGGAGGACAGCACTGGTATTATGTAGAGAGATGGAAAGGATGGCACTAGTTTTATATAGATAGATGGGGAGGATGACACTGGTTTTAAGTACTTAGTTGGGGCGGACGGCACAGGTTTTATGTTGTTAGATGGGTAGGATGGCACTGGTTTTATGTAGACGGGAGGGTAGGACGGCACTGGTTTTATTTAGAGAGATGGGGAGGATGGCACTGGTTTTATGTAGAGAGATTGAGAACACGGCACTGGTTTTACGTAGATAGATGGGTAGGACAGCACTGGATTCATGTAGAGAGATGGAGAGTATGGCACTGGTATTATGTATATAGATGGGTAGGACAGCCATGGTCTTATGTAGATAGATGAGGAAAATGGCACTGGTTTTATGTAGAGAGATGGAGAGGATGGCACTGGTATTATGTAGTTAGACGGGGAAGATGGCACTGGTTTTATCTAGTTCGTTGGGTACGACGGCACTGGTTTTATCTAGATAGATGGGGAGGATGACACTGGTTTTATGCAGACAGATGGTGAGGACGGTACTGGTTTTATGAGAGAGATGGAGAGTACGGCACTGGTATTATGTATATAGATGTGTAGGGTGGCACTGGTTTTTTGTAGGTAGATGGGTGGGACGGCACTGGTTTTATGTAGATAGATGGGTAGGTCGGCACTGGTTTTATGTAGATAGATGAGGAGGACGGCACTGGTTTTATGTAGTTAGATGGGTAGGAGGGCACTGGTTCTATTTAGAGAGATGGGGTGGAATGCACTGGTTTTATGTTGATGCATCAGTAGGACGGCACTGGTTTTATGTAGATAGATGAGTAGGATGGCACTGGTTTTATGCAGAGAGATGTGGAGGACGGCACTGGATTCATGTAGAGAGATGGAGAGAATGGGCACTGGTTTTATGTAGGTAGATGGGGTGGACTGCACTGGTTTTATGTGGATAGATGGGGAGGACAACACTGGTTTTATGTTGATGGATCAGTAGCACGGCACTGGTTTTATGTAGATAGATGGGTAGGACGGCAATGGTCTTATGCAGATAGATGAGGAAGATGGCACTGGTTTTATGTAGAGAGATAGAGAGGACGGCACTGGTATTATGTAGTTAGATGGGGAGGATGGCACTGGTTTTATCTAGTTTGTTGGGTACGACGGCACTGGTTTTATGTAGATAGATGGGTAGGGTGGCACTGGTTTTATTTAGATAGATGGGGAGGACGGCACTGGTTTTATGTAGGTATATGGGGAGGATGGCACTGATTTTATGTAGATAGATGAGTAGGATGGCACTGATTTTATGTAGATAGATGGGGAGCACGGCTCGGGTTTTATGTATTTAGATGGGGAGGACGGCACTGGTATTATGTAGAGAGATGGAAAGGATGGCACTAGTTTTATATAGATAGATGGGGAGGACGGCACTGGTTTTATGTACTTAGTTGGGGCGGACGGCACAGGTTTTATGTAGTTAGATGGGTAGGATGGCACTGGTTTTATGTAGACGGGTGGGTAGGACGGCACTGGTTTTAAGGAGATAGATGAGTTATATTGCACTGGTTTTATGTAGGGAGATGTGGAGGACGGCACTGGATTCATGTAGAGAGATGGAGAGAACGGGCACTGGTTTTATGTAGATAGATGGGGAGGACGACACTTGTTTTATGTTGATGGATCAGTAGTACGGCACTGGTTTTATGTAGATAGATGTGGAGGACGGCACTGGATTCATGTAGAGAGATGGAAAGGATGGCACCAGTTTTATATAGATAGATGGGGAGGACGGCATTGGTTTTATGTTGATGGATCAGTAGCACGGCACTGGTTTTATGTAGATAGATGGGGAGGACGACACTGGTTTTATATTGTTGGATCAGTAGCACGGCACTGGTTTTATGTAGATAGATGGGTAGGACGGCAATGGTCTTATGCAGATAGATGAGGAAGATGGCACTGGTTCTATGTAGAGAGATGGAGAGGACGGCACTGGTATTATGTAGTTAGATGGGGAGGTTGGCACTGGTTTTATCTAGTTCGTTGGGTACGACGGCACTGGTTTTATCTAGATTGATGGGGAGGACGACACTGGTTTTATGCAGACAGATGGGGAGGACGGTACTGGTTTTATGAGAGAGCTGGAGAGTATGGGACTGGTTTTATTTAGATAGATGGGGAGGACGGCACTGGTTTTATGCAGATATATGGGGAGGATGGCACTGGTTTTATGTAGATAGATGAGTAGGATGGCACTGATTTTATGTAGATAGATGGGGAGGACGGCACTGGTTTTATGTAGTTAGATGGGGAGGACAGCACTGGTATTATGTAGAGAGATGGAAAGGATGGCACTAGTTTTATATAGATAGATGGGGAGGACGGCACTGGTTTTATGTTGATAGGTGGGGAGGATGACACTGGTTTTATGTAGTTAGATGGGTAGGATGGCACTGGTTTTATGTAGACGGGAGGGTAGGACGGCACTGGCTTTATTTAGAGAGATGGGGAGGATGGCACTGGTTTTATGTAGACAGATTGAGAACACGGCACTGGTTTTACGTAGATAGATGGGTAGGACAGCACTGGATTCATGTAGAGAGATGGAGAGTACGGCACTGGTATTATGTATATAGATGGGTAGGACAGCCATGGTCTTATGTAGATAGATGAGGAAAATGGCACTGGTTTTATGTAGAGAGATGGAGAGGATGGCACTGGTATTATGTAGTTAGACGGGGAGGATGGCGCTGGTTTTATCTAGTTCGTTGGGTACGACGGCACTGGTTTTATCTAGATAGATGGGGAGGATGACACTGGTTTTATGCAGACAGATGGTGAGGACGGTACTGGTTTTATGAGAGAGATGGAGAGTACGGCACTGGTATTATGTATATAGATGTGTAGGGTGGCACTGGTTTTTTGTAGGTAGATGGGTGGGACGGCACTGGTTTTATGTAGATAGATGGGTAGGTCGGCACTGGTTTTATGTAGATAGATGAGGAGGACGGCACTGGTTTTATGTAGTTAGATGGGTAGGAGGGCACTGGTTCTATTTAGAGAGATGGGGTGGACTGCACTGGTTTTATGTAGATACATGGGGAGGACGGCACTGGTTTTATGTAGTTAGATGGGTAGGAGGGCACTGGTTCTATTTAGAGAGATGGGGTGGACTGCACTGGTTTTATATGGATACATGGGGAGGACAACACTGGTTTTGTGTTGATGGATCAGTAGCACGGCACTGGTTTTATGTAGATAGATGGGTAGGACGGCAATGGTCTTATGCAGATAGATGAGGAAGATGGCACTGGTTTTATGTAGAGAGATAGAGAGGACGGCACTGGTATTATGTAGTTAGATGGGGAGGATGGCACTGGTTTTATCTAGTTCGTTGGGTACGACGGCACTGGTTTTATCTGGATTGATCGAGAGGACAACACTGGTTTTATGCAGACAGATGGGGAGGACGGTACTGGTTTTATGAGAGAGATGGAGAGTACGGCACTGGTATTATGTATATAGATGGGTAGGGTGGCACTGGTTTTATGTAGAGAGATGCAGAGGACAGGACTGGTTTTATGTAGATAGATGGGGAGGACGGCACTGGTTTTATGTAGATAGATGGGTAGGATGGCACTGGTTTTATTTAGATAGATGGGGAGGACGGCACTGGTTTTATGTAGATATATGGGGAGGATGGCACTGATTTTATGTAGATAGATGAGTAGGATGGCACTGATTTTATGTAGATAGATGGGGAGCACGGCTCGGGTTTTATGTAGTTAGATGGGGAGGACGGCACTGGTATTATGTAGAGAGATGGAAAGGATGGCACTAGTTTTATATAGATAGATGGGGAGGACGGCACTGGTTTTATGTACTTAGTTGGGGCGGACGGCACAGGTTTTCTGTAGATAGATGGGGAGGACGACACTTGTTTTATGTTGATGGATCAGTAGCACGGCACTGGTTTTATGTAGATAGATGTGGAGGACGGCACTGGATTCATGTAGAGAGATGGAAAGGATGGCACCAGTTTTATATAGATAGATGGGGAGGACGGCACTGGTTTTATGTTGATGGATCAGTAGCACGGCACTGGTTTTATGTAGGTAGATGGGGAGGACGACACTGGTTTTATGTTGATGGATCAGTAGCACGGCACTGGTTTTATGTAGATAGATGGGTAGGACGGCAATGGTCTTATGCAGATAGATGAGGAAGATGGCAATGGTTCTATGTAGAGAGATGGAGAGGACGGCACTGGTATTATGTAGTTAGATGGGGAGGTTGGCACTGGTTTTATCTAGTTCGTTGGGTACGACAGCACTGGTTTTATCTAGATTGATGGGGAGGACAACACTGGTTTTATGCAGACAGATGGGGAGGACGGTACTGGTTTTTTGAGAGAGCTGGAGAGTATGGGACTGGTTTTATTTAGATAGATGGAGAGGACGGCACTGGTTTTATGCAGATATATGGGGAGGATGGCACTGGTTTTATGTAGATAGATTAGTAGGATGGCACTGATTTTATGTAGATAGATGGGGAGGACGGCACTGGTTTTATGTAGTTAGATGGGGAGGACAGCACTGGTATTATGTAGAGAGATGGAAAGGATGGCACTAGTTTTATATAGATAGATGGGGAGGACGGCACTGGTTTTATGTTGATAGGTGGGGAGGATGACACTGGTTTTATGTACTTAGTTGGGGCGGACAGCACAGGTTTTATGTAGTTAGATGGGTAGGATGGCACTGGTCTTATGTAGACGGGAGGGTAGGACGGCACTGGTTTTATTTAGAGAGATGGGGAGGATGGCACTGGTTTTATGTAGAGAGATTGAGAACACGGCACTGGTTTTACGGAAATAGATGGGTAGGACAGCACTGGATTCATGTAGAGAGATGGAGAGTACGGCACTGGTATTGTGTATATAGATGGGTAGGACGGCCATGGTCTTATGTAGATAGATGAGGAAAATGGCACTGGTTTTATGTAGAGAGATGGAGAGGATGGCACTGGTGTTATGTAGTTAGACGGGGAGGATGGCGCTGGTTTTATCTAGTTCGTTGGGTACGACGGCACTGGTTTTATCTAGATAGATGGGGAGGATGACACTGGTTTTATGCAGACAGATGGTGAGGACGGTACTGGTTTTATGAGAGAGATGGAGAGAACGGCACTGGTATTATGTATATAGATGTGTAGGGTGGCACTGGTTTTTTGTAGGTAGATGGGTGGGACGGCACTGGTTTTATGTAGATAGATGGGGAGGACAACACTGGTTTTATGTTGATGGATCAGTAGCACGGCACTGGTTTTATGTAGATAGATGGGTAGGACGGCAATGGTCTTATGCAGATAGATGAGGAAGATGGCACTGGTTTTATGTAGAGAGATAGAGAGGACGGCACTGGTATTATGTAGTTAGATGGGGAGGATGGCACTGGTTTTATCTAGTTCGTTGGGTACGACGGCACTGGTTTTATCTGGATTGATGGAGAGGACGACACTGGTTTTATTCAGACAGATGAGGAGGACGGTACTGGTTTTATGAGAGAGATGGAGAGTACGGCACTGGTATTATGTATATAGATGGGTAGGGTGGCACTGGTTTTATGTAGAGAGATGCAGAGGACAGGACTGGTTTTATGTAGATAGATGGGGAGGACGGCACTGGTTTTATGTAGATAGATGGGTAGGATGGCACTGGTTTTATTTAGATAGATGGGGAGGACGGCACTGGTTTTATGTAGATATATGGGGAGGATGGCACTGATTTTATGTAGATAGATGAGTAGGATGGCACTGATTTTATGTAGATAGATGGGGAGCACGGCTCGGGTTTTATGTAGTTAGATGGGGAGGACGGCACTGGTATTATGTAGAGAGATGGAAAGGATGGCACTAGTTTTATATAGATAGATGGGGAGGACGGCACTGGTTTTATGTACTTAGTTGGGGCGGACGGCACAGGTTTTATGTAGTTAGATGGGTAGGATGGCACTGGTTTTATGTAGACGGGTGGGTAGGACGGCACTGGTTTTAAGGAGATAGATGAGTAGTATTGCACTGGTTTTATGTAGGGAGATGTGGAGGACGGCCCTGGATTCATGTAGAGAGATGGAGAGAACGGGCAATGGCTTTATGTAGATAGATGGGGAGGACGACACTTGTTTTATGTTGATGGATCAGTAGCACGGCACTGGTTTTATGTAGATAGATGTGGAGGACGGCACTGGATTCATGTAGAGAGATGGAAAGGATGGCACCAGTTTTATATAGATAGATGGGGAGGACGGCACTGGTTTTATGTTGATGGATCAGTAGCACGGCGCTGGTTTTATCTAGTTCGTTGGGTACGACAGCACTGGTTTTATCTAGATTGATGGGGAGGACAACACTGGTTTTATGCAGACAGATGGGGAGGACGGTACTGGTTTTTTGAGAGAGCTGGAGAGTATGGGACTGGTTTTATTTAGATAGATGGAGAGGACGGCACTGGTTTTATGCAGATATATGGGGAGGATGGCACTGGTTTTATGTAGATAGATTAGTAGGATGGCACTGATTTTATGTAGATAGATGGGGAGGACGGCACTGGTTTTATGTAGTTAGATGGGGAGGACAGCACTGGTATTATGTAGAGAGATGGAAAGGATGGCACTAGTTTTATATAGATAGATGGGGAGGACGGCACTGGTTTTATGTTGATAGGTGGGGAGGATGACACTGGTTTTATGTACTTAGTTGGGGCGGACAGCACAGGTTTTATGTAGTTAGATGGGTAGGATGGCACTGGTCTTATGTAGACGGGAGGGTAGGACGGCACTGGTTTTATTTAGAGAGATGGGGAGGATGGCACTGGTTTTATGTAGAGAGATTGAGAACACGGCACTGGTTTTACGGAAATAGATGGGTAGGACAGCACTGGATTCATGTAGAGAGATGGAGAGTACGGCACTGGTATTGTGTATATAGATGGGTAGGACGGCCATGGTCTTATGTAGATAGATGAGGAAAATGGCACTGGTTTTATGTAGAGAGATGGAGAGGATGGCACTGGTGTTATGTAGTTAGACGGGGAGGATGGCGCTGGTTTTATCTAGTTCGTTGGGTACGACGGCACTGGTTTTATCTAGATAGATGGGGAGGATGACACTGGTTTTATGCAGACAGATGGTGAGGACGGTACTGGTTTTATGAGAGAGATGGAGAGAACGGCACTGGTATTATGTATATAGATGTGTAGGGTGGCACTGGTTTTTTGTAGGTAGATGGGTGGGACGGCACTGGTTTTATGTAGATAGATGGGGAGGACAACACTGGTTTTATGTTGATGGATCAGTAGCACGGCACTGGTTTTATGTAGATAGATGGGTAGGACGGCAATGGTCTTATGCAGATAGATGAGGAAGATGGCACTGGTTTTATGTAGAGAGATAGAGAGGACGGCACTGGTATTATGTAGTTAGATGGGGAGGATGGCACTGGTTTTATCTAGTTCGTTGGGTACGACGGCACTGGTTTTATCTGGATTGATGGAGAGGACGACACTGGTTTTATTCAGACAGATGAGGAGGACGGTACTGGTTTTATGAGAGAGATGGAGAGTACGGCACTGGTATTATGTATATAGATGGGTAGGGTGGCACTGGTTTTATGTAGAGAGATGCAGAGGACAGGACTGGTTTTATGTAGATAGATGGGGAGGACGGCACTGGTTTTATGTAGATAGATGGGTAGGATGGCACTGGCTTTACTTAGATAAATGGGGAGGACGGCACTGGTTTTATGTAGATATATGGGGAGGATGACACTGATTTTATGTAGATAGATGAGTAGGATGGCACTGATTTTATGTAGATAGATGGGGAGCACGGCTCGGGTTTTATGTAGTTAGATGGGGAGGACGGCACTGGTATTATGTAGAGAGATGGAAAGGATGGCACTAGTTTTATATAGATAGATGGGGAGGACGGCACTGGTTTTATGTACTTAGTTGGGGCGGACGGCACAGGTTTTATGTAGTTAGATGGGTAGGATGGCACTGGTTTTATGTCGACGGGTGGGTAGGACGGCACTGGTTTTATGGAGATAGATGAGTAGTATTGCACTGGTTTTATGTAGGGAGATGTGGCGGACCGCACTGGATTCATGTAGAGAGATGGAGAGAACGGGCACTGGTTTTATGTAGATGGATGAGTAGGATTGCACTGGTTTTATGTAGGGAGATGTGGTGGACGGCACCGGATTCATGTAGAGAGATGGAGAGAACGGGCACTGGTTTTATGTAGATAGATGTGGAGGACGGCACTGGATTCATGTAGAGAGATGGAAAGGATGGCACTAGTTTTATATAGATAGATGGGGAGGACGGCACTGGTTTTCTGTAGATAGATGGGGAGGACGACACTGGTTTTATGTTGATGGATCAGTAGCATGGCACTGGTTTTATGTAGATAGATGGGGAGGACGGCACTGGTCTTATGCAGATAGATGAGGAAGATGGCACTGGTTTTATGTAGAGAGATAGAGAGGACGGCACTGGTATTATGTAGTTAGATGGGGAGGATGGCACTGGTTTTATCTAGTTCGTTGGGTACGACGGCACTGGTTTTATCTGGATTGATGGAGAGGACAACACTGGTTTTATGCAGACAGATGGGGAGGACGGTACTGGTTTTATGAGAGAGATGGAGAGTACGGCACTGGTATTATGTATATAGATGGGTAGGGTGGCACTGGTTTTATGTAGAGAGATGCAGAGGACAGGACTGGTTTTATGTAGATAGATGGGGAGGACGGCACTGGTTTTATGTAGATAGATGGGTAGGATGGCACTGGTTTTATTTAGATAGATGGGGAGGACGGCACTGGTTTTATGTAGATATATGGGGAGGATGGCACTGATTTTATGTAGATAGATGAGTAGGATGGCACTGATTTTATGTAGATAGATGGGGAGCACGGCTCGGGTTTTATGTAGTTAGATGGGGAGGACGGCACTGGTATTATGTAGAGAGATGGAAAGGATGGCACTAGTTTTATATAGATAGATGGGGAGGACGGCACTGGTTTTATGTACTTAGTTGGGGCGGACGGCACAGGTTTTATGTAGTTAGATGGGTAGGATGGCACTGGTTTTATGTCGACGGGTGGGTAGGACGGCACTGGTTTTATGGAGATAGATGAGTAGTATTGCACTGGTTTTATGTAGGGAGATGTGGAGGACTGCACTGGATTCATGTAGAGAGATGGAGAGAACGGGCACTGGTTTTATATAGATAGATGTGGAGGACGGCACTGGATTCATGTAGAGAGATGGAAAGGATGGCACTAGTTTTATATAGATCGATGGGTAGGACGGCACTGGTTTTCTGTAGATAGATGGGGAGGACGACACTGGTTTTATGTTGATGGATCAGTAGCATGGCACTGGTTTTATGTAGATAGATGGGTAGGACGGCAATGGTCTTATGCAGATAGATGAGGAAGATAGCACTGGTTTTATGTAGAGAGATGGAGAGGACGGCACTGGTATTATGTAGTTAGATGGGGAGGTTGGCACTGGTTTTATCTAGTTCGTTGGGTACGACGGCACTGGTTTTATCTAGATTGATGGGGAGGACGACACTGGTTTTATGCAGACAGATGGGGAGGACGGCACTGGTTTTATGTAGATATATGGGGAGGATGGCACTGGTTTTATGTAGATAGATGAGTAGGATGGCACTGATTTTATGTAGATAGATGGGGAGGACGGCACTGGTTTTATGTAGTTACATGTTGAGGACAGCACTAGTATTATGTAGAGAGATGGAAAGGATGGCACTAGTTTTATATAGATAGATGGGGAGGATGACACTGGTTTTATGTACTTAGTTGGGGCGGACGGCACAGGTTTTATGTAGTTAGAAGGGTAGGATGGCTCTGGTTTTATGTAGACGGGAGGGTAGGACGGCACTGGTTTTATTTAGAGAGATGGGCAGGATGGCACTGGATTCATGTAGAGAGATGGAGAGTACGGCACTGGTATTATGTATATAGATGGGTAGGACGGCCATGGTCTTATGTAGATAGATGAGGAAAATGGCACTGATTTTATGTAGATAGATGGGGAGGACGGCACTGGTTTTATGTAGTTAGATGGGGAGGACAGCACTGGTATTATGTAGAGAGATGGAAAGGATGGCACTAGTTTTATATAGATAGATGGGGAGGACGGCACTGGTTTTATGTAGATAGGTGGGGAGGATGACACTGGTTTTATGTACTTAGTTGGGGCGGACGGCACAGGTTTTATGTAGTTAGATGGTTAGGATGGCACTGGATTTATGTAGACGGGAGGGTAGGACGGCACTGGTTTTATTTAGAGAGATGGGGAGGACGACACTGATTTTATGCAGACAGATGTTGAGGACGGTACTGGTTTTATGAGAGAGATGGAGAGTACGGCACTGGTATTATGTATATAGATGTGTAGGGTGGCACTGGTTTTTTGTAGGTAAATGGGTGGGACAGCACTGGTTTTATGTAGATAGATGGGTAGGAGGGCACTGGTTCTATTTAGGGAGATGGGGTGGAATGCACTGGTTTTATGTTGATGGATCAGTAGGACGGCACTGGTTTTATGTAGATAGATGAGTACGATGGCACTGGTTTTATGTAGAGAGATGTGGAGGACGGCACTGGATTCATGTCGAGAGATGGAGAGAATGGGCACTGGTTTTATGTAGATAGATGGGGTGGACTGCACTGGTTTTATGTAGATAGATGGGGAGGACGACACTGGTTTTATGTTGATGGATCAGTAGCACGGCACTGGTTTTATGTAGATAGATGGGTAGGATGGGAATGGTCTTATGCAGATAGATGAGGAAGATGGCACTGGTTTTATGTAGAGAGATAGAGAGGACGGCACTGGTATTATGTAGTTAGATGGGGAGGATGGCACTGGTTTTATCTAGTTCGTTGGGTACGTTGGCACTGGTTTTATCTAGATTGATGGGGAGGACGACACTGGTTTTATGCAGACAGATGGGGAGGACGGTACTGGTTTTATGAGAGAGATAGAGAGTACGGCACTGGTATTATGTATATAGATGGGTAGGGTGGCACTGGTTTTATGTAGAGAGATGCAGAGGACAGGACTAGTTTTATGTAGATAGATGGGGAGGACAGCACTGGTTTTATGTAGATAGATGGGTAGGATGGCACTGGTTTTATTTAGATAGATGGGGAGGACTGCACTGGTTTTATGTAGATAGATGGGGAGGACGGCACTGGTTTTATGTAGATAGATGGGTAGGATGGTACTGGTTTTATTTAGATAGATGGGGAGGACGGCACTGGTTTTATGTAGATATATGGGGAGGATGGCACTGATTTTATGTAGATAGATGGGGAGGACGGCACTGGTTTTATGTAGATAGATGGGTAGGATGGTACTGGTTTTATTTAGATAGATGGGGATGACGGCACTGGTTTTATGTAGATATATGGGGAGGATGGCACTGGTTTTATGTAGATAGATGAGTAGGATGGCACTGATTTTATGTAGATAGATGGGGAGGATGGCACTGATTTTATGTAGTTAGATGGGGAGTACAGCACTGGTATTATGTAGAGAGATGGAAAGCGTGGCACTAGTTTTATATAGATAGATGGGGAGGAAGGCACTGGTTTTATGTAGATAGGTGGGGAGGATGACACTGGTTTTATGTACTTAGTTGGGGCGGACGGCACAGGTTTTATGTAGTTAGAAGGGTAGGATGGCACTGGTTTTATGTAGACGGGTGGGTAGGATAGCACTGGTTTTATTTAGAGAGATGGGGAGGATGGCACTGGTTTTATGTAGAGAGATTGAGAACATGGCACTAGTTTTATATAGATAGATGGGGAGGACGGCACTGGTTTTCTGTAGATAGATGGGGAGGACGACACTGGTTTTATGTTGATGGATCAGTAGCATGGCACTGGTTTTATGTAGATAGATGGGTAGGACGGCAATGGTCTTATGCAGTTAGATGAGGAAGATGGCACTGGTTTTATGTAGAGAGATGGAGAGGACGGCACTGGTATTATGTAGTTAGATGGGGAGGTTGGCACTGGTTTTATCTAGTTCGTTGGGTACGACGGCACTGGTTTTATCTAGATTGATGGGGAGGACGACACTGCTTTTATGCAGACAGATGGGGAGGACGGTACTGGTTTTATGTGAGAGCTGGAGAGTATGGGACTGGTTTTATTTAGATAGATGGGGAGGACGGCACTGGTTTTATGTAGATATATGGGGAGGATGGCACTGGTTTTATGTAGATAGATGAGTAGGATGGCACTGATTTTATGTAGATAGATGGGGAGGACGGCACTGGTTTTATGTAGTTAGATGGGGAGGACAGCACTGGTATTATGTAGAGAGATGGAAAGGATGGCACTAGTTTTATATAGATAGATGGGGAGGACGGCACTGGTCTTATGCAGATAGATGAGGAAGATGGCACTGGTTTTATGTAGAGAGATAGAGAGGACGGCACTGGTATTATGTAGTTAGATGGGGAGGATGGCACTGGTTTTATCTAGTTCGTTGGGTACGACGGCACTGGTTTTATCTGGATTGATGGAGAGGACGACACTGGTTTTATGCAGACAGAAGGGGAGGACGGTACTGGTTTTATGAGAGAGATGGAGAGTACGGCACTGGTATTATGTATATAGATGGGTAGGGTGGCACTGGTTTTATGTAGAGAGATGCAGAGGACAGGACTGGTTTTATGCAGATAGATGAGGAGGACGGCACTGGTTAAATGTAGATCGATGGGTAGGATGGCACTGGTTTTATTTAGATAGATGGGGAGGACGGCACTGGTTTTATGTAGATAGATGAGTAGGATGGCACTGATTTTATGTAGGTAGATGGGGAGCACGGCTCGGGTTTTATGTAGTTAGATGGGGAGGACGGCACTGGTATTATGTAGAGAGATGGAAAGGATGGCACTAGTTTTATATAAATAGATGGGGAGGACGGCACTGGTTTTATGTACTTAGTTGGGGCGGACGGCGCAGGTTTTATGTAGTTAGATGGGTAGGATGGCACTGGTTTTATGTAGACGGGTGGGTAGGACGGCACTGGTTTTATGGAGATAGATGAGTAGTATTGCACTGGTTTTATGTAGGGAGATGTGGAGGACGGCACTGGATTTATGTAGAGAGATGGAGAGAACGGGCACTGGTTTTATGTAGATAGATGGGGAGGACGACACTGGTTTTATGTTGATGGATCAGTAGCACGGCACTGGTTTTATGTAGATAGATGTGGAGGACGGCACTGGATTCATGTAGAGAGATGGAAAGGATGGCACCAGTTTTATATAGATAGATGGGGAGGACGGCACTGGTTTTCTGTAGATAGATGGGGAGGACGACACTGGTTTTATGTTGATGGATCAGTAGTACGGCACTGGTTTTATGTAGATAGATGGGTAGGACGGCAATGGTCTAATGCAGATAGATGAGGAAGATGGCACTGGTTTTATGTAGAGAGATGGAGAGGACGGCACTGGTATTATGTAGTTAGATGGGGATGTTGGCACTGGTTTTATCTAGTTCGTTGGGTACGACGGCACTGGTTTTATCTAGATTGATGGGGAGGACGACACTGGTTTTATGCAGACAGATGGGGAGGACGGTACTGGTTTTATGAGAGAGCTGGAGAGTATGGGACTGGTTTTATTTAGATAGATGGGGAGGACGGCACTGGTTTTATGTAGATATATGGGGAGGATGGCACTGGTTTTATGTAGATAGATGAGTAGGATGGCACTGATTTTATGTAGATAGATGGGGAGGACGGCACTGGTTTTATGTAGTTAGAAGGGGAGGACAGCACTGGTATTATGTAGAGAGATGGAAAGGATGGCACTAGTTTTATATAGGTAGATGGGGAGGACGGCACTGGTTTTATGTAGATAGGTGGGGAGGATGACACTGGTTTTATGTACTTAGTTGGGGCGGACAGCACAGGTTTTATGTAGTTAGATGGGTAGGATGGCACTGGTTTTATGTAGACGGGAGGGTAGGACGGCACTGGTTTTATTTAGAGAGATGGGGAGGATGGCACTGGTTTTATGTAGAGAGATTGAGAACACGGCACTGGTTTTACGTAGATAGATGGGTAGGACAGCACTGGATTCATGTAGAGAGATGGAGAGTACGGCACTGGTATTATGTATATAGATGGGTAGGACGGCCATAGTCTTATGTAGATAGATGAGGAAAATGGCACTGGTTTTATGTAGAGAGATGGAGAGGATGGCACTGGTATTATGTAGTTAGACGGGGAGGATGGCGCTGGTTTTATCTAGTTCGTTGCGTACGACGGCACTGGTTTTATCTAGATAGATGGGGAGGATGACACTGGTTTTATGCAGACAGATGGTGAGGACGGTACTGGTTTTATGAGAGAGATGGAGAGTACGGCACTGGTATTATGTATATAGATGTGTAGGGTGGCACTGGTTTTATGTAGAGAGATGGAAAGGATGGCACTAGTTTTATATAGATAGATGGGCAGGACGGCACTAGTTTTATGTACTTAGTTGGGGCGGACAGCACAGGTTTTCTGTAGTTAGATGGGTAGGATGGTACTGGTTTTATGTAGACGGGTGGGTAGGACGGCACTGGTTTTATGGAGATAGATGAGTAGTATTGCACTGGTTTTATGTAGGGAGATGTGGAGGACGGCACTGGATTCATGTAGAGAGATGGAGAGAACGGGCACTGGTTTTATGTAGATAGATGTGGAGGACGGCACTGGATTCATGTAGAGAGATGGAAAGGATGGCACCAGTTTTATATAGATAGATGGGGAGGACGGCACTGGTTTTCTGTAGATAGATGGGGAGGACGACACTGGTTTTATGTTGATGGATCAGTAGCATGGCACTGGTTTTATGTAGATAGATGGGGAGGACGGCAATGGTCTTATGCAGATAGATGAGGAAGATGGCACTGGTTTTATGTAGAGAGATGGAGAGGACGGCACTGGTATTATGTAGTTAGATGGGGAGGTTGGCACTGGTTTTATCTAGTTCGTTGGGTACGACGGCACTGGTTTTATCTAGATTGATGGGGAGGACGACACTGGTTTTATGCAGACAGATGGGGAGGACGGTACTGGTTTTATGAGAGAGCTGGAGAGTATGGGACTGGTTTTATTTAGATAGATGGGGAGGACGGCACTGGTTTTATGTAGATATATGGGGAGGATGGCACTGGTTTTATGTAGATAGATGAGTAGGATGGCACTGATTTTATGTAGATAGATGGGGAGGACGGCACTGGTTTTATGTAGTTAGATGGGGAGGACAGCACTGGTATTATGTAGAGAGATGGAAAGGATGGCACTAGTTTTATATAGATAGATGGGGAGGATGACACTGGTTTTAAGTACTTAGTTGGGGCGGACGGCACAGGTTTTATGTAGTTAGATGGGTAGGATGGCACTGGTTTTATGTAGACGGGAGGGTAGGACGGCACTGGTTTTATTTAGAGAGATGGGGAGGATGGCACTGGTTTTATGTAGAGAGATTGAGAACACGGCACTGGTTTTACGTAGATAGATGGGTAGGACAGCACTGGATTCATGTAGAGAGATGGAGAGTATGGCACTGGTATTATGTATATAGATGGGTAGGACGGCCATGGTCTTATGTAGATAGATGAGGAAAATGGCACTGGTTTTATGTAGAGAGATGGAGAGGATGGCACTGGTATTATGTAGTTAGACGGGGAGGATGGCACTGGTTTTATCTAGTTCGTTGGGTACGACGGCACTGGTTTTATCTAGATAGATGGGGAGGATGACACTGGTTTTATGCAGACAGATGGGGAGGACGGTACTGGTTTTATGAGAGAGCTGGAGAGTATGGGACTGGTTTTATTTAGATAGATGGGGAGGACGGCACTGGTTTTATGTAGATATATGGGGAGGATGGCACTGGTTTTATGTAGATAGATGAGTAGGATGGCACTGAT
This sequence comes from Mobula birostris, assembly GCF_030028105.1. Lineage (NCBI taxonomy): Eukaryota > Metazoa > Chordata > Chondrichthyes > Myliobatiformes > Myliobatidae > Mobula > Mobula birostris. The sequence continues at coordinate 56,961 of NW_027278271.1, forward strand.
TTTATGTAGATAGATGGGGAGGACGGCACTGGTTTTATGTAGTTAGATGGGGAGGACAGCACTGGTATTATGTAGAGAGATGGAAAGGATGGCACTAGTTTTATATAGATAGATGGGGAGGATGACACTGGTTTTAAGTACTTAGTTGGGGCGGACGGCACAGGTTTTATGTAGTTAGATGGGTAGGATGGCACTGGTTTTATGTAGACGGGAGGGTAGGACGGCACTGGTTTTATTTAGAGAGATGGGGAGGATGGCACTGGTTTTATGTAGAGAGATTGAGAACACGGCACTGGTTTTACGTAGATAGATGGGTAGGACAGCACTGGATTCATGTAGAGAGATGGAGAGTATGGCACTGGTATTATGTATATAGATGGGTAGGACGGCCATGGTCTTATGTAGATAGATGAGGAAAATGGCACTGGTTTTATGTAGAGAGATGGAGAGGATGGCACTGGTATTATGTAGTTAGACGGGGAGGATGGCACTGGTTTTATCTAGTTCGTTGGGTACGACGGCACTGGTTTTATCTAGATAGATGGGGAGGATGACACTGGTTTTATGCAGACAGATGGTGAGGACGGTACTGGTTTTATGAGAGAGATGGAGAGTACGGCACTGGTATTATGTATATAGATGTGTAGGGTGGCACTGGTTTTTTGTAGGTAGATGGGTGGGACGGCACTGGTTTTATGTAGATAGATGGGTAGGTCGGCACTGGTTTTATGTAGATAGATGAGGAGGACGGCACTGGTTTTATGTAGTTAGATGGGTAGGAGGGCACTGGTTCTATTTAGAGAGATGGGGTGGAATGCACTGGTTTTATGTTGATGGATCAGTAGGACGGCACTGGTTTTATGTAGATAGATGAGTAGGATGGCACTGGTTTTATGCAGAGAGATGTGGAGGACGGCACTGGATTCATGTAGAGAGATGGAGAGAATGGGCACTGGTTTTATGTAGGTAGATGGGGTGGACTGCACTGGTTTTATGTGGATAGATGGGGAGGACAACACTGGTTTTATGTTGATGGATCAGTAGCACGGCACTGGTTTTATGTAGATAGATGGGTAGGACGGCAATGGTCTTATGCAGATAGATGAGGAAGATGGCACTGGTTTTATGTAGAGAGATAGAGAGGACGGCACTGGTATTATGTAGTTAGATGGGGAGGATGGCACTGGTTTTATCTAGTTTGTTGGGTACGACGGCACTGGTTTTATGTAGATAGATGGGGAGGACGGCACTGGTTTTATGTAGGTATATGGGGAGGATGGCACTGATTTTATGTAGATAGATGAGTAGGATGGCACTGATTTTATGTAGATAGATGGGGAGCACGGCTCGGGTTTTATGTATTTAGATGGGGAGGACGGCACTGGTATTATGTAGAGAGATGGAAAGGATGGCACTAGTTTTATATAGATAGATGGGGAGGACGGCACTGGTTTTATGTACTTAGTTGGGGCGGACGGCACAGGTTTTATGTAGTTAGATGGGTAGGATGGCACTGGTTTTATGTAGACGGGTGGGTAGGACGGCACTGGTTTTAAGGAGATAGATGAGTTATATTGCACTGGTTTTATGTAGGGAGATGTGGAGGACGGCACTGGATTCATGTAGAGAGATGGAGAGAACGGGCACTGGTTTTATGTAGATAGATGGGGAGGACGACACTTGTTTTATGTTGATGGATCAGTAGTACGGCACTGGTTTTATGTAGATAGATGTGGAGGACGGCACTGGATTCATGTAGAGAGATGGAAAGGATGGCACCAGTTTTATATAGATAGATGGGGAGGACGGCACTGGTTTTATGTTGATGGATCAGTAGCACGGCACTGGTTTTATGTAGATAGATGGGGAGGACGACACTGGTTTTATATTGTTGGATCAGTAGCACGGCACTGGTTTTATGTAGATAGATGGGTAGGACGGCAATGGTCTTATGCAGATAGATGAGGAAGATGGCACTGGTTCTATGTAGAGAGATGGAGAGGACGGCACTGGTATTATGTAGTTAGATGGGGAGGTTGGCACTGGTTTTATCTAGTTCGTTGGGTACGACGGCACTGGTTTTATCTAGATTGATGGGGAGGACGACACTGGTTTTATGCAGACAGATGGGGAGGACGGTACTGGTTTTATGAGAGAGCTGGAGAGTATGGGACTGGTTTTATTTAGATAGATGGGGAGGACGGCACTGGTTTTATGCAGATATATGGGGAGGATGGCACTGGTTTTATGTAGATAGATGAGTAGGATGGCACTGATTTTATGTAGATAGATGGGGAGGACGGCACTGGTTTTATGTAGTTAGATGGGGAGGACAGCACTGGTATTATGTAGAGAGATGGAAAGGATGGCACTAGTTTTATATAGATAGATGGGGAGGACGGCACTGGTTTTATGTTGATAGGTGGGGAGGATGACACTGGTTTTATGTAGTTAGATGGGTAGGATGGCACTGGTTTTATGTAGACGGGAGGGTAGGACGGCACTGGCTTTATTTAGAGAGATGGGGAGGATGGCACTGGTTTTATGTAGACAGATTGAGAACACGGCACTGGTTTTACGTAGATAGATGGGTAGGACAGCACTGGATTCATGTAGAGAGATGGAGAGTACGGCACTGGTATTATGTATATAGATGGGTAGGACAGCCATGGTCTTATGTAGATAGATGAGGAAAATGGCACTGGTTTTATGTAGAGAGATGGAGAGGATGGCACTGGTATTATGTAGTTAGACGGGGAGGATGGCGCTGGTTTTATCTAGTTCGTTGGGTACGACGGCACTGGTTTTATCTAGATAGATGGGGAGGATGACACTGGTTTTATGCAGACAGATGGTGAGGACGGTACTGGTTTTATGAGAGAGATGGAGAGTACGGCACTGGTATTATGTATATAGATGTGTAGGGTGGCACTGGTTTTTTGTAGGTAGATGGGTGGGACGGCACTGGTTTTATGTAGATAGATGGGTAGGTCGGCACTGGTTTTATGTAGATAGATGAGGAGGACGGCACTGGTTTTATGTAGTTAGATGGGTAGGAGGGCACTGGTTCTATTTAGAGAGATGGGGTGGACTGCACTGGTTTTATGTAGATACATGGGGAGGACGGCACTGGTTTTATGTAGTTAGATGGGTAGGAGGGCACTGGTTCTATTTAGAGAGATGGGGTGGACTGCACTGGTTTTATATGGATACATGGGGAGGACAACACTGGTTTTGTGTTGATGGATCAGTAGCACGGCACTGGTTTTATGTAGATAGATGGGTAGGACGGCAATGGTCTTATGCAGATAGATGAGGAAGATGGCACTGGTTTTATGTAGAGAGATAGAGAGGACGGCACTGGTATTATGTAGTTAGATGGGGAGGATGGCACTGGTTTTATCTAGTTCGTTGGGTACGACGGCACTGGTTTTATCTGGATTGATCGAGAGGACAACACTGGTTTTATGCAGACAGATGGGGAGGACGGTACTGGTTTTATGAGAGAGATGGAGAGTACGGCACTGGTATTATGTATATAGATGGGTAGGGTGGCACTGGTTTTATGTAGATAGATGGGTAGGATGGCACTGGTTTTATTTAGATAGATGGGGAGGACGGCACTGGTTTTATGTAGATATATGGGGAGGATGGCACTGATTTTATGTAGATAGATGAGTAGGATGGCACTGATTTTATGTAGATAGATGGGGAGCACGGCTCGGGTTTTATGTAGTTAGATGGGGAGGACGGCACTGGTATTATGTAGAGAGATGGAAAGGATGGCACTAGTTTTATATAGATAGATGGGGAGGACGGCACTGGTTTTATGTACTTAGTTGGGGCGGACGGCACAGGTTTTATGTAGTTAGATGGGTAGGATGGCACTGGTTTTATGTAGACGGGTGGGTAGGACGGCACTGGTTTTAAGGAGATAGATGAGTAGTATTGCACTGGTTTTATGTAGGGAGATGTGGAGGACGGCCCTGGATTCATGTAGAGAGATGGAGAGAACGGGCACTGGCTTTATGTAGATAGATGGGGAGGACGACACTTGTTTTATGTTGATGGATCAGTAGCACGGCACTGGTTTTATGTAGATAGATGTGGAGGACGGCACTGGATTCATGTAGAGAGATGGAAAGGATGGCACCAGTTTTATATAGATAGATGGGGAGGACGGCACTGGTTTTATGTTGATGGATCAGTAGCACGGCACTGGTTTTATGTAGGTAGATGGGGAGGACGACACTGGTTTTATGTTGATGGATCAGTAGCACGGCACTGGTTTTATGTAGATAGATGGGTAGGACGGCAATGGTCTTATGCAGATAGATGAGGAAGATGGCAATGGTTCTATGTAGAGAGATGGAGAGGACGGCACTGGTATTATGTAGTTAGATGGGGAGGTTGGCACTGGTTTTATCTAGTTCGTTGGGTACGACAGCACTGGTTTTATCTAGATTGATGGGGAGGACAACACTGGTTTTATGCAGACAGATGGGGAGGACGGTACTGGTTTTTTGAGAGAGCTGGAGAGTATGGGACTGGTTTTATTTAGATAGATGGAGAGGACGGCACTGGTTTTATGCAGATATATGGGGAGGATGGCACTGGTTTTATGTAGATAGATTAGTAGGATGGCACTGATTTTATGTAGATAGATGGGGAGGACGGCACTGGTTTTATGTAGTTAGATGGGGAGGACAGCACTGGTATTATGTAGAGAGATGGAAAGGATGGCACTAGTTTTATATAGATAGATGGGGAGGACGGCACTGGTTTTATGTTGATAGGTGGGGAGGATGACACTGGTTTTATGTACTTAGTTGGGGCGGACAGCACAGGTTTTATGTAGTTAGATGGGTAGGATGGCACTGGTCTTATGTAGACGGGAGGGTAGGACGGCACTGGTTTTATTTAGAGAGATGGGGAGGATGGCACTGGTTTTATGTAGAGAGATTGAGAACACGGCACTGGTTTTACGGAAATAGATGGGTAGGACAGCACTGGATTCATGTAGAGAGATGGAGAGTACGGCACTGGTATTGTGTATATAGATGGGTAGGACGGCCATGGTCTTATGTAGATAGATGAGGAAAATGGCACTGGTTTTATGTAGAGAGATGGAGAGGATGGCACTGGTGTTATGTAGTTAGACAGGGAGGATGGCGCTGGTTTTATCTAGTTCGTTGGGTACGACGGCACTGGTTTTATCTAGATAGATGGGGAGGATGACACTGGTTTTATGCAGACAGATGGTGAGGACGGTACTGGTTTTATGAGAGAGATGGAGAGAACGGCACTGGTATTATGTATATAGATGTGTAGGGTGGCACTGGTTTTTTGTAGGTAGATGGGTGGGACGGCACTGGTTTTATGTAGATAGATGGGGAGGACAACACTGGTTTTATGTTGATGGATCAGTAGCACGGCACTGGTTTTATGTAGATAGATGGGTAGGACGGCAATGGTCTTATGCAGATAGATGAGGAAGATGGCACTGGTTTTATGTAGAGAGATAGAGAGGACGGCACTGGTATTATGTAGTTAGATGGGGAGGATGGCACTGGTTTTATCTAGTTCGTTGGGTACGACGGCACTGGTTTTATCTGGATTGATGGAGAGGACGACACTGGTTTTATTCAGACAGATGAGGAGGACGGTACTGGTTTTATGAGAGAGATGGAGAGTACGGCACTGGTATTATGTATATAGATGGGTAGGGTGGCACTGGTTTTATGTAGAGAGATGCAGAGGACAGGACTGGTTTTATGTAGATAGATGGGGAGGACGGCACTGGTTTTATGTAGATAGATGGGTAGGATGGCACTGGCTTTATTTAGATAAATGGGGAGGACGGCACTGGTTTTATGTAGATATATGGGGAGGATGACACTGATTTTATGTAGATAGATGAGTAGGATGGCACTGATTTTATGTAGATAGATGGGGAGCACGGCTCGGGTTTTATGTAGTTAGATGGGGAGGACGGCACTGGTATTATGTAGAGAGATGGAAAGGATGGCACTAGTTTTATATAGATAGATGGGGAGGACGGCACTGGTTTTATGTACTTAGTTGGGGCGGACGGCACAGGTTTTATGTAGTTAGATGGGTAGGATGGCACTGGTTTTATGTCGACGGGTGGGTAGGACGGCACTGGTTTTATGGAGATAGATGAGTAGTATTGCACTGGTTTTATGTAGGGAGATGTGGCGGACCGCACTGGATTCATGTAGAGAGATGGAGAGAACGGGCACTGGTTTTATGTAGATAGATGTGGAGGACGGCACTGGATTCATGTAGAGAGATGGAAAGGATGGCACTAGTTTTATATAGATAGATGGGGAGGACGGCACTGGTTTTCTGTAGATAGATGGGGAGGACGACACTGGTTTTATGTTGATGGATCAGTAGCATGGCACTGGTTTTATGTAGATAGATGGGGAGGACGGCACTGGTCTTATGCAGATAGATGAGGAAGATGGCACTGGTTTTATGTAGAGAGATAGAGAGGACGGCACTGGTATTATGTAGTTAGATGGGGAGGATGGCACTGGTTTTATCTAGTTCGTTGGGTACGACGGCACTGGTTTTATCTGGATTGATGGAGAGGACAACACTGGTTTTATGCAGACAGATGGGGAGGACGGTACTGGTTTTATGAGAGAGATGGAGAGTACGGCACTGGTATTATGTATATAGATGGGTAGGGTGGCACTGGTTTTATGTAGAGAGATGCAGAGGACAGGACTGGTTTTATGTAGATAGATGGGGAGGACGGCACTGGTTTTATGTAGATAGATGGGTAGGATGGCACTGGTTTTATTTAGATAGATGGGGAGGACGGCACTGGTTTTATGTAGATATATGGGGAGGATGGCACTGATTTTATGTAGATAGATGAGTAGGATGGCACTGATTTTATGTAGATAGATGGGGAGCACGGCTCGGGTTTTATGTAGTTAGATGGGGAGGACGGCACTGGTATTATGTAGAGAGATGGAAAGGATGGCACTAGTTTTATATAGATAGATGGGGAGGACGGCACTGGTTTTATGTACTTAGTTGGGGCGGACGGCACAGGTTTTATGTAGTTAGATGGGTAGGATGGCACTGGTTTTATGTAGACGGGTGGGTAGGACGGCACTGGTTTTAAGGAGATAGATGAGTAGTATTGCACTGGTTTTATGTAGGGAGATGTGGAGGACGGCCCTGGATTCATGTAGAGAGATGGAGAGAACGGGCACTGGTTTTATGTAGATAGATGGGGAGGACGACACTTGTTTTATGTTGATGGATCAGTGGCACGGCACTGGTTTTATGTAGATAGATGTGGAGGACGGCACTGGATTCATGTAGAGAGATGGAAAGGATGGCACCAGTTTTATATAGATAGATGGGGAGGACGGCACTGGTTTTATGTTGATGGATCAGTAGCACGGCACTGGTTTTATGTAGGTAGATGGGGAGGACGACACTGGTTTTATGTTGATGGATCAGTAGCACGGCACTGGTTTTATGTAGATAGATGGGTAGGACGGCAATGGTCTTATGCAGATAGATGAGGAAGATGGCACTGGTTCTATGTAGAGAGATGGAGAGGACGGCACTGGTATTATGTAGTTAGATGGGGAGGTTGGCACTGGTTTTATCTAGTTCGTTGGGTACGACAGCACTGGTTTTATCTAGATTGATGGGGAGGACGACACTGGTTTTATGCAGACAGATGGGGAGGACGGTACTGGTTTTTTGAGAGAGCTGGAGAGTATGGGACTGGTTTTATTTAGATAGATGGGGAGGACGGCACTGGTTTTATGCAGATATATGGGGAGGATGGCACTGGTTTTATGTAGATAGATTAGTAGGATGGCACTGATTTTATGTAGATAGATGGGGAGGACGGCACTGGTTTTATGTAGTTAGATGGGGAGGACAGCACTGGTATTATGTAGAGAGATGGAAAGGATGGCACTAGTTTTATATAGATAGATGGGGAGGACGGCACTGGTTTTATGTTGATAGGTGGGGAGGATGACACTGGTATTATGTACTTAGTTGGGGCGGACAGCACAGGTTTTATGTAGTTAGATGGGTAGGATGGCACTGGTTTTATGTAGACGGGAGGGTAGGACGGCACTGGTTTTATTTAGAGAGATGGGGAGGATGGCACTGGTTTTATGTAGAGAGATTGAGAACACGGCACTGGTTTTACGGAAATAGATGGGTAGGACAGCACTGGATTCATGTAGAGAGATGGAGAGTACGGCACTGCTATTGTGTATATAGATGGGTAGGACGGCCATGGTCTTATGTAGATAGATGAGGAAAATGGCACTGGTTTTATGTAGAGAGATGGAGAGGATGGCACTGGTGTTATGTAGTTAGACGGGGAGGATGGCGCTGGTTTTATCTAGTTCGTTGGGTACGACGGCACTGGTTTTATCTAGATAGATGGGGAGGATGACACTGGTTGTATGCAGACAGATGGTGAGGACGGTACTGGTTTTATGAGAGAGATGGAGAGTACGGCACTGGTATTATGTATATAGATGTGTAGGGTGGCATTGGTTTTTTGTAGGTAGATGGGTGGGACGGCACTGGTTTTATGTAGATAGATGGAGAGGACAACACTGGTTTTATGTTGATGGATCAGTAGCACGGCACTGGTTTTATGTAGATAGATGGGTAGGACGGCAATGGTCTTATGCAGATAGATGAGGAAGATGGCACTGGTTTTATGTAGAGAGATAGAGAGGACGGCACTGGTATTATGTAGTTAGATGGGGAGGATGGCACTGGTTTTATCTAGTTCGTTGGGTACGACGGCACTGGTTTTATCTGGATTGATGGAGAGGAAGACACTGGTTTTATGTTGATGGATCAGTAGCACGGCACTGGTTTTATGTAGATAGATGGGTAGGACGGCAATGGTCTTATGCAGATAGATGGGTAGGGTGGCACTGGTTTTATGTAGAGAGATGCAGAGGACAGGACTGGTTTTATGTAGATAGATGGGGAGGACGGCACTGGTTTTATGTAGATAGATGGGTAGGATGGCACTGGTTTTATTTAGATAAATGGGGAGGACGGCACTGGTTTTATGTAGATATATGGGGAGGATGACACTGATTTTATGTAGATAGATGAGTAGGATGGCACTGATTTTATGTAGATAGATGGGGAGCACGGCTCGGGTTTTATGTAGTTAGATGGGGAGGACGGCACTGGTATTATGTAGAGAGATGGAAAGGATGGCACTAGTTTTATATAGATAGATGGGGAGGACGGCACTGGTTTTATGTACTTAGTTGGGGCGGACGGCACAGGTTTTATGTAGTTAGATGGTTAGGATGGCACTGGTTTTATGTCGACGGGTGGGTAGGACGGCACTGGTTTTATGGAGATAGATGAGTAGTATTGCACTGGTTTTATGTAGGGAGATGTGGAGGACTGCACTGGATTCATGTAGAGAGATGGAGAGAACGGGCACTGGTTTTATATAGATAGATGTGGAGGACAGCACTGGATTCATGTAGAGAGATGGAAAGGATGGCACTAGTTTTATATAGATAGATGGGGAGGACGGCACTGGTTTTCTGTAGATAGATGGGGAGGACGACACTGGTTTATGTTGATGGATCAGTAGCATGACACTGGTTTTATGTAGATAGATGGGTAGGACGGCAATGGTCTTATGCAGATAGATGAGGAAGATAGCACTGGTTTTATGTAGAGAGATGGAGAGGACGGCACTGGTATTATGTAGTTAGATGGGGAGGTTGGCACTGGTTTTATCTAGTTCGTTGGGTACGACGGCACTGGTTTTATCTAGATTGATGGGGAGGACGACACTGGTTTTATGCAGACAGATGGGGAGGACGGCACTGGTTTTATGTAGATATATGGGGAGGATGGCACTGGTTTTATGTAGATAGATGAGTAGGATGGCACTGATTTTATGTAGATAGATGGGGAGGACGGCACTGGTTTTATGTAGTTACATGTTGAGGACAGCACTGGTATTATGTAGAGAGATGGAAAGGATGGCACTAGTTTTATATAGATAGATGGGGAGGATGACACTGGTTTTATGTACTTAGTTGGGGCGGACGGCACAGGTTTTATGTAGTTAGAAGGGTAGGATGGCTCTGGTTTTATGTAGACGGGAGGGTAGGACGGCACTGGTTTTATTTAGAGAGATGGGCAGGATGGCACTGGATTCATGTAGAGAGATGGAGAGTACGGCACTGGTATTATGTATATAGATGGGTAGGACGGCCATGGTCTTATGTAGATAGATGAGGAAAATGGCACTGGTTTTATGTAGAGAGATGGAGAGGATGGCACTGGTATTATGTAGTTAGACGGGGATGATGGCGCTGGTTTTATCTAGTTCGTTGGGTACGACGCCACTGGTTTTATCTAGATAGATGGGGAGGATGACACTGGTTTTATGCAGACAGATGGTGAGGACGGTACTGGTTTTATGAGAGAGATGGAGAGTACGGCACTGGTATTATGTATATAGATGTGTAGGGTGGCACTGGTTTTTTGTAGGTAGATGGGTGGGATGGCACTGGTTTTATGTAGATAGATGGGTAGGTCGGCACTGGTTTTATGTAGATAGATGAGGAGGACGGCACTGGTTTTATGTAGTTAGATGGGTAGGAGGGCACTGGTTCTATTTAGAGAGATGGGGTGGAATGCACTGGTTTTATGTTGATGGATCAGTAGGACGGCACTGGTTTTATGTAGATAGATGAGTAGGATGGCACTGGTTTTATGTAGAGAGATGTGGAGGACGGCACTGGATTCATGTAGAGAGATGGAGAGAATGGGCACTGGTTTTATGTAGGTAGATGGGGTGGACTGCACTGGTTTTATGTGGATAGATGGGGAGGACAACACTGGTTTTATGTTGATGGATCAGTAGCACGGCACTGGTTTTATGTAGATAGATGGGTAGGACGGCAATGGTCTTATGCAGATAGATGAGGAAGATGGCACTGGTTTTATGTAGAGAGATAGAGAGGACGGCACTGGTATTATGTAGTTAGATGGGGAGGATGGCACTGGTTTTATCTAGTTCGTTGGGTACGACGGCACTGGTTTTATCTGGATTGATGGAGAAGACGACACTGGTTTTATGCAGACAGATGGGGAGGACGGTACTGGTTTTATGAGAGAGATGGAGAGGACGGCACTGGTATTATGTAGTTAGATGGGGAGGATGGCGCTGGTTTTATCTAGTTCGTTGGGTACGACGGCACTGGTTTTATCTAGATAGATGGGGAGGACGACACTGGTTTTATGCAGACAGATGGGGAGGACGGTACTGGATTTATGAGAGAGATGGAGAGTACGGCACTGGTATTATGTATATAGATGGGTAGGGTGGCACTGGTTTTATGTAGAGAGATGCAGAGGACAGGACTGGTTTTATGTAGATAGATGGGGAGGACGGCACTGGTTTTATGTAGATAGATGGGTAGGATGGCACTGGTTATATTTAGATAGATGGGGAGGACGGCACTGGTTTTATGTAGATATATGGGGAGGATGGCACTGATTTTATGTAGATAGATGAGTAGGATGGCACTGATTTTATGTAGATAGATGGGGAGGACGGCTCGGGTTTTATGTAGTTAGATGGGGAGGACGGCACTGGTATTATGTAGAGAGATGGAAAGGATGGCACTAGTTTTATATAGATAGATGGGGAGGACGGCACTGGTTTTATGTACTTAGTTGGGGCGGACGGCACAGGTTTTATGTAGTTAGATGGGTAGGATGGCACTGGTTTTATGTAGACGGGTGGGTAGGAGGGCACTGGTTGTAAGGAGATAGATGAGTAGTATTGCACTGGTTTTATGTAGGGAGATGTGGAGGACGGCACTGGATTCATCTAGAGAGATGGAGAGAACGGGCACTGGTTTTATGTAGATAGATGGGGAGGACGACACTTGTTTTATGTTGATGGATCAGTAGCACGGCACTGGTTTTATGTAGATAGATGTGGAGGACGGCACTGGATTCATGTAGAGAGATGGAAAGGATGGCACCAGTTTTATATAGATAGATGGGGAGGACGGCACTGGTTTTATGTTGATGGATCAGTAGCATGGCACTGGTTTTATGTAGATAGATGGGTAGCACGGCAATGGTCTTATGCAGATAGATGAGGAAGATGGCACTGGTTTTATGTAGATAGATGGGGAGGACAACACTGGTTTTATGTTGATGGATCAGTAGCACGGCACTGGTTTTATGTAGATAGATGGGTAGGACGGCAATGGTCTTATGCAGATAGATGGGTAGGGTGGCACTGGTGTTATGTAGAGAGATGCAGAGGACAGGACTGGTTTTATGTAGATAGATGGGGAGGACGGCACTGGTTTTATGTAGATAGATGGGTAGGATGGCACTGGTTTTATTTAGATAGATGGGGAGGACGGCACTGGTTTTATGTATATATATTGGGAGGATGGCACTGATTTTATGTAGATAGATGAGTAGGATGGCACTGATTTTATGTAGATAGATGGGTAGCATGGCACTGGTTTTATGTAGACGGGTGGGTAGCACGGCACTGGTTTTAAGGAGATAGATGAGTAGTATTGCACTGGTTTTATGTAGGGAGATGTGGAGGACGGCACTGGATTCATGTAGAGAGATGGAGAGAACGGGCACTGGTTTTATGTAGATAGATGGGGAGGACGACACTTGTTTTATGTTGATGGATCAGTAGCACCCCACTGGTTTTATGTAGATAGATGTGGAGGACGGCACTGGATTCATGTAGAGAGATGGAAAGGATGGCACCAGTTTTATATAGATAGATGGGGAGGACGGCACTGGTTTTATGTTGATGGATCAGTAGCACGGCACTGGTTTTATGTAGATAGATGGGGAGGACGACACTGGTTTTATGTTGATGGATCAGTAGCACGGCACTGGTTTTATGTAGATAGATGGGTAGGAGGCAATGGTCTTATGCAGATAGATGAGGAAGATGGCACTGGTTTTATGTAGAGAGATGGAGAGGACGGCACTGGTATTATGTAGTTAGATGGGGAGGTTGGCACTGGTTTTATCTAGTTCGTTGGGTACGACGGCACTTGTTTTATCTAGATTGATGGGGAGGACGGCACTGGTTTTATGCAGATATATGGGGAGGATGGCACTGGTTTTATGTAGATAGATGAGTAGGATGGCACTGATTTTATGTAGATAGATGGGGAGGACGGCACTGGTTTTATGTAGTTAGATGGGGAGGACAGCACTGGTATTATGTAGAGAGATGGAAAGGATGGCACTAGTTTTATATAGATAGATGGGGAGGACGGCACTGGTTTTATGTTGATAGGTGGGGAGGATGACACTGGTTTTATGTACTTAGTTGGGGCGGACAGCACAGGTTTTATGTAGTTAGATGGGTAGGATGGCACTGGTTTTATGTAGACGGGAGGGTAGCACGGCACTGGTTTTATTTAGAGAGATGGGGAGGATGGCACTGGTTTTATGTAGACAGATTGAGAACACGGCACTGGTTTTACATAGATAGATGGGTAGGACAGCACTGGATTCATGTAGAGAGATGGAGAGTACGGCACTGGTATTGTGTATATAGATGGGTGGGATGGCCATGGTCTTATGTAGATAGATGAGGAAAATGGCACTGGTTTTATGTAGAGAGATGGAGAGGATGGCACTGGTGTTATTTAGTTAGACGGGGAGGATGGCGCTGGTTTTATCTAGTTCATTGGGTACGACGGCACTGGTTTTATCTAGATAGATGGGGAGTATGACACTGGTTTTATGCAGACAGATGGTGAGGACGGTACTGGTTTTATGACAGAGATGGAGAGTACGGCACTGGTATTATGTATATAGATGTGTAGGGTGGCACTGGTTTTTTGTAGGTAGATGGGTGGGACGGCACTGGTGTTATGTAGATAGATGGGGAGGACGACACTGGTTTTATGTTGATGGATCAGTAGCACGGCACTGGTTTTATGTAGATAGATGGGTAGGACGGCAATGGCCTTATGCAGATAGATGAGGAAGATGGCACTGGTTTTATGTAGAGAGATGGAGAGGACGGCACTGGTATTATGTAGTTAGATTGGGAGGATGGCACTGGTTTTATCTAGTTCGATGGGTACGACGTCACTGGTTTTATCTAGATTGATGGGGAGGACGACACAGGTTTTATGCAGACAGATGGGGAGGACGGTACTGGTTTTATGTAGATATATGGGGAGGATGGTACTGGTTTTATGTAGATAGATGAGTAGGATGGCACTGATTTTATGTAGATAGATGGGGAGGACGGCACTGGTTTTATGTAGTTAGATGGGGAGGACAGCACTGGTATTATGTAGAGAGATGGAAAGGATGGCACTAGTTTTATATAGATAGATGGGGAGGACGGCACTGGTTTTATGTAGATAGGTGGGGAGGATGACACTGGTTTTATGTACTTAGTTGGGGCGGACGGCACAGGTTTTATGTAGTTAGATGGGTAGGATGGCACTGGTTTTATGTAGACGGGAGGGTAGGACGGCACTGGTTTTATTTAGAGAGTTGGGGAGGATGGCACTGGTTTTATGTAGAGAGATTGAGAACACGGCACTGGTTTTACGTAGATAGATGGGTAGGATAGCACTGGATTCATGTAGAGAGATGGAGAGTACGGCACTGGTATTATGTATATAGATGGGTAGGACGGCCATGGTCTTATGTAGATAGATGAGGAAAATGGCACTGGTTTTATGTAGAGAGATGGAGAGGATGGCACTGGTATTATGTAGTTAGACGGGGAGGATGACGCTGGTTTTATCTAGTTCGTTGGGTTCGACGGCACTGGTTTTATCTAGATAGATGGGGAGGATGACACTGGTTTTATGCAGACAGATGGTGAGGACGGTACTGGTTTTATGAGAGAGATGGAGAGTACGGCACTGGTATTATGTATATAGAGGGGTAGGGTGGCACTGGTTTTATGTAGAGAGATGCAGAGGACAGGACTGGTTTTATGTAGATAGATGGGGAGGACGGCACTGGTTTTATGTAGATAGATGGGTAGGATGGCACTGGTTTTATTTAGATTGATGGGGAGGACGGCACTGGTTTTATGTAGATATATGGGGAGGATGGCACTGATTTTATGTAGATAGATGAGTAGGATGGCACTGATTTTATGTAGATAGATGGGGAGCACGGCTCGGGTTTTATGTAGTTAGATGGGGAGGACGGCACTGGTATTATGTAGAGAGATGGAAAGGATGGCACTAGTTTTATATAGATAGATGGGGAGGACGGCACTGGTTTTATGTACTTAGTTGGGGCGGACGGCACAGGTTTTATGTAGTTAGATGGGTAGGATGGCACTGGTTTTATGTCGACGGGTGGGTAGGACGGCACTGGTTTTATGGAGATAGATGAGTAGTATTGCACTGGTTTTATGTAGGGAGATGTGGAGGACCGCACTGGATTCATGTAGAGAGATGGAGAGAACGGGCACTGGTTTTATGTAGATGGATGAGTAGGATTGCACTGGTTTTATGTAGGGAGATGTGGTGGACGGCACCGGATTCATGTAGAGAGATGGAGAGAACGGGCACTGGTTTTATGTAGATAGATGTGGAGGACGGCACTGGATTCATGTAGAGAGATGGAAAGGATGGCACTAGTTTTATATAGATAGATGGGGAGGACGGCACTGGTTTTCTGTAGATAGATGGGGAGGACGACACTGGTTTTATGTTGATGGATCAGTAGCATGGCACTGGTTTTATGTAGATAGATGGGTAGGACGGCAATGGTCTTATGCAGATAGATGAGGAAGATGGCACTGGTTTTATGTAGAGAGATGGAGAGGACGGCACTGGTATTATGTAGTTAGATGGGGAGGTTGGCACTGGTTTTATCTAGTTCGTTGGGTACGACGGCACTGGTTTTATCTAGATTGATGGGGAGGACGACACTGGTTTTATGCAGACAGATGGGGAGGACGGCACTGGTTTTATGTAGATATATGGGGAGGATGGCACTGGTTTTATGTAGATAGATGAGTAGGATGGCACTGATTTTATGTAGATAGATGGGGAGGACGGCACTGGTTTTATGTAGTTAGATGTTGAGGACAGCACTGGTATTATGTAGAGAGATGGAAAGGATGGCACTAGTTTTATATAGATAGATGGGGAGGATGACACTGGTTTTATGTACTTAGTTGGGGCGGACGGCACAGGTTTTATGTAGTTAGAAGGGTAGGATGGCTCTGGTTTTATGTAGACGGGAGGGTAGGACGGCACTGGTTTTATTTAGAGAGATGGGGAGGATGGCACTGGATTCATGTAGAGAGATGGAGAGTACGGCACTGGTATTATGTATATAGATGGGTAGGACGGCCATGGTCTTATGTAGATAGATGAGGAAAATGGCACTGGTTTTATGTAGAGAGATGGAGAGGATGGCACTGGTATTATGTAGTTAGACGGGGATGATGGCGCTGGTTTTATCTAGTTCGTTGGGTACGACGGCACTGGTTTTATCTAGATAGATGGGGAGGATGACACTGGTTTTATGCAGACAGATGGTGAGGACGGTACTGGTTTTATGAGAGAGATGGAGAGTACGGCACTGGTATTATGTATATAGATGTGTAGGGTGGCACTGGTTTTTTGTAGGTAGATGGGTGGGATGGCACTGGTTTTATGTAGATAGATGGGTAGGTCGGCACTGGTTTTATGTAGATAGATGAGGAGGACGGCACTGGTTTTATGTAGCTAGATGGGTAGGAGGGCACTGGTTCTATTTAGAGAGATGGGGTGGAATGCACTGGTTTTATGTTGATGGATCAGTAGGACGGCACTGGTTTTATGTAGATAGATGAGTAGGATGGCACTGGTTTTATGTAGAGAGATGTGGAGGACGGCACTGGATTCATGTAGAGAGATGGAGAGAATGGGCACTGGTTTTATGTAGGTAGATGGGGTGGACTGCACTGGTTTTATGTGGATAGATGGGGAGGACAACACTGGTTTTATGTTGATGGATCAGTAGCACGGCACTGGTTTTATGTAGATAGATGGGTAGGACGGCAATGGTCTTATGCAGATAGATGAGGAAGATGGCACTGGTTTTATGTAGAGAGATAGAGAGGACGGCACTGGTATTATGTAGTTAGATGGGGAGGATGGCACTGGTTTTATCTAGTTCGTTGGGTACGACGGCACTGGTTTTATCTGGATTGATGGAGAAGACGACACTGGTTTTATGCAGACAGATGGGGAGGACGGTACTGGTTTTATGAGAGAGATGGAGAGTACGGCACTGGTATTATGTATATAGATGGGTAGGGTGGCACTGGTTTTATGTAGAGAGATGCAGAGGACAGGACTGGTTTTATGTAGATAGATGGGGAGGACGACACTTGTTTTATGTTGATGGATCAGTAGCACGGCACTGGTTTTATGTAGATAGATGTGGAGGACGGCACTGGATTCATGTAGAGAGATGGAAAGGATGGCACCAGTTTTATATAGATAGATGGGGAGGACGGCACTGGTTTTATGTTGATGGATCAGTAGCATGGCACTGGTTTTATGTAGATAGATGGGTAGCACGGCAATGGTCTTATGCAGATAGATGAGGAAGATGGCACTGGTTTTATGTAGATAGATGGGGAGGACAACACTGGTTTTATGTTGATGGATCAGTAGCACGGCACTGGTTTTATGTAGATAGATGGGTAGGACGGCAATGGTCTTATGCAGATAGATGGGTAGGGTGGCACTGGTTTTATTTAGATAGATGGGGAGGACGGCACTGGTTTTATGTAGATATATGGGGAGGATGGCACTGATTTTATGTAGATAGATGAGTAGGATGGCACTGATTTTATGTAGATAGATGGGGAGCACGGCTCGGGTTTTATGTAGTTAGATGGGGAGGACGGCACTGGTATTATGTAGAGAGATGGAAAGGATAGCACTAGTTTTATATAGATAGATGGGGAGGACGGCACTGGTTTTATGTACTTAGTTGGGGCGGACGGCACAGGTTTTATGTAGTTAGATGGGTAGGATGGCACTGGTTTTATGTCGACGGGTGGGTAGGACGGCACTGGTTTTATGGAGATAGATGAGTAGTATTGCACTGGTTTTATGTAGGGAGATGTGGAGGACGGCACTGGATTCATGTAGAGAGATGGAGAGAACGGGCACTGGTTTTATGTAGATGGATGAGTAGGATTGCACTGGTTTTATGTAGATAGATGTGGAGGACGGCACTGGATTCATGTAGAGAGATGGAAAGGATGGCACTAGTTTTATATAGATAGATGGGGAGGACGGCACTGGTTTTCTGTAGATAGATGGGGAGGACGACACTGGTTTTATGTTGATGGATCAGTAGCATGGCACTGGTTTTATGTAGATAGATGGGTAGGACGGCAATGGTCTTATGCAGATAGATGAGGAAGATGGCACTGGTTTTATGTAGAGAGATGGAGAGGACGGCACTGGTATTATGTAGTTAGATGGGGAGGTTGGCACTGGTTTTATCTAGTTCGTTGGGTACGACGGCACTGGTTTTATCTAGATTGGTGGGGAGGACAACACTGGTTTTATGCAGACAGATGGGGAGGACGGTACTGGTTTTATGTGAGAGCTGGAGAGTATGGGACTGGTTTTATTTAGATAGATGGGGAGGACGGCACTGGTTTTATGTAGATATATGGGGAGGATGGCACTGGTTTTATGTAGATAGATGAGTAGGATGGCACTGATTTTATGTCGATAGATGGGGAGGACGGCACTGGTTTTATGTAGTTAGATGGGGAGGACAGCACTGGTATTATGTAGAGAGATGGAAAGGATGGCACTAGTTTTATATAGATAGATGGGGAGGATGACACTGGTTTTATGTACTTAGTTGGGGCGGACGGCACAGGTTTTATGTAGTTAGATGGGTAGGATGGCACTGGTTTTATGTAGACGGGAGGGTAGGACGGCACTGGTTTTATTTAGAGAGATGGGGAGGATGGCACTGGTTTTATGTAGAGAGATTGAGAACACGGCACCGGTTTTACGTAGATAGATGGGTAGGACAGCACTGGATTCATGTAGAGAGATGGAGAGTACGGCACTGGTATTATGTAGTTAGATGGGTAGGAGGGCACTGGTTCTATTTAGAGAGATGGGGTGGAATGCACTGGTTTTATGTTGATGGATCAGTAGGACGGCACTGGTTTTATGTAGATAGATGAGTAGGATGGCACTGGTTTTATGCAGAGAGATGTGCAGGACGGCACTGGATTCATGTAGAGAGATGGAGAGAATGGGCACTGGTTTTATGTAGGTAGATGGGGTGGACTGCACTGGTTTTATGTGGATAGATGGGGAGGACAACACTGGTTTTATGTTGATGGATCAGTAGCACGGCACTGGTTTTATGTAGATAGATGGGTAGGACGGCAATGGTCTTATGCAGATAGATGAGGAAGATGGCACTGGTTTTATGTAGAGAGATAGAGAGGACGGCACTGGTATTATGTAGTTAGATGGGGAGGATGGCACTGGTTTTATCTAGTTCGTTGGGTACGACGGCACTGGTTTTATCTGGATTGATGGAGAGGACGACACTGGTTTTATGCAGACAGATGGGGAGGACGGTACTGGTTTTATGAGAGAGATGGAGAGTACGGCACTGGTATTATGTATATAGATGGGTAGGGTGGCACTGGTTTTATGTAGAGAGATGCAGAGGACAGGACTGGTTTTATGTAGATAGATGGGGAGGACGGCACTGGTTTTATGTAGAGAGATGGAAAGGATGGCACTAGTTTTATATAGATAGATGGGGAGGACGGCACTGGTTTTATGTACTTAGTTGGGGCGGACGGCGCAGGTTTTATGTAGTTAGATGGGTAGGATGGCACTGGTTTTATGTAGACGGGTGGGTAGGACGGCACTGGTTTTATGGAGATAGAAGAGTAGTATTGCACTGGTTTTATGT
This sequence comes from Mobula birostris, assembly GCF_030028105.1. Classification (NCBI taxonomy): domain Eukaryota; kingdom Metazoa; phylum Chordata; class Chondrichthyes; order Myliobatiformes; family Myliobatidae; genus Mobula; species Mobula birostris. Next base: position 76,992 of record NW_027278271.1, read on the forward strand.
AGGGAGATGTGGAGGACGGCACTGGATTCAGGTAGAGAGATGGAAAGGATGGCACCAGTTTTATATAGATAGATGGGGAGGACGGCACTGGTTTTATGTAGATAGATGGGTAGGACGGCAATGGTCTTATGCAGATAGATGAGGAAGATGGCACTGGTATTATGTAGAGAGATGGAGAGGACGGCACTGGTATTATGTAGTTAGATGGGGAGGTTGGCACTGGTTTTATCTAGTTCGTTGGGTACGACGGCACTGGTTTTATCTAGATTGGTGGGGAGGACAACACTGGTTTTATGCAGACAGATGGGGAGGACGGTACTGGTTTTATGAGAGAGCTGGAGAGTATGGGACTGGTTTTATTTAGATAGATGGGGAGGACGGCACTGGTTTTATGTAGATATATGGGGAGGATGGCACTGGTTTTATGTAGATAGATGAGTAGGATGGCACTGATTTGATGTAGATAGATGGGGAGGACGGCACTGGTTTTATGTAGTTAGATGGGGAGGACAGCACTGGTATTATGTAGAGAGATGGAAAGGATGGCACTAGTTTTATATAGATAGATGGGGAGGACGGCACTGGTTTTATGTAGATAGGTGGGGAGGATGACACTGGTTTTATGTACTTAGTTGGGGCGGACGGCACAGGTTTTATGTAGTTAGATGGTTAGGATGGCACTGGATTTATGTAGACGGGAGGGTAGGACGGCACTGGTTTTATTTAGAGAGATGGGGAGGACGACACTGATTTTATGCAGACAGATGTTGAGGACGGTACTGCTTTTATGAGAGAGATGGAGAGTACGGCACTGGTATTATGTATATAGATGTGTAGGGTGGCACTGGTTTTTTGTAGGTAAATGGGTGGGACAGCACTGGTTTTATGTAGATAGATGGGTAGGAGGGCACTGGTTCTATTTAGGGAGATGGGGTGGAATGCACTGGTTTTATGTTGATGGATCAGTAGGACGGCACTGGTTTTATGTAGATAGATGAGTACGATGGCACTGGTTTTATGTAGAGAGATGTGGAGGACGGCACTGGATTCATGTCGAGAGATGGAGAGAATGGGCACTGGTTTTATGTAGATAGATGGGGTGGACTGCACTGGTTTTATGTAGATAGATGGGGAGGACGACACTGGTTTTATGTTGATGGATCAGTAGCACTGCACTGGTTTTATGTAGATAGATGGGTAGGACGGGAATGGTCTTATGCAGATAGATGAGGAAGATGGCACTGGTTTTATGTAGAGAGATAGAGAGGACGGCACTGGTATTATGTAGTTAGATGGGGAGGATGGCACTGGTTTTATCTAGTTCGTTGGGTACATTGGCACTGGTTTTATGCAGACAGATGGGGAGGACGGTACTGGTTTTATGAGAGAGATAGAGAGTACGGCACTGGTATTATGTATATAGATGGGTAGGGTGGCACTGGTTTTATGTAGAGAGATGCAGAGGACAGGACTAGTTTTATGTAGATAGATGGGGAGGACAGCACTGGTTTTATGTAGATAGATGGGTAGGATGGCACTGGTTTTATTTAGATAGATGGGGAGGACTGCACTGGTTTTATGTAGATAGATGGGGAGGACGGCACTGGTTTTATGTAGATATATGGGGAGGATGGCACTGATTTTATGTAGATAGATGGGGAGGACGGCACTGGTTTTATGTAGATAGATGGGTAGGATGGTATTGGTTTTATGTAGAGAGATGGAGAGGACGGCACTGGTATTATGTAGTTAGATGGGGAGGTTGGCACTGGTTTTATCTAGTTCGTTGGGTACGACGGCACTGGTTTTATCTAGATTGATGGGGAGGACGACACTGGTTTTATGCAGACAGATGGGGAGGACGGTACTGGTTTTATGTGAGAGCTGGAGAGTATGGGACTGGTTTTATTTAGATAGATGGGGAGGACGGCACTGGTTTTATGTAGATATATGGGGAGGATGGCACTGGTTTTATGTAGATAGATGAGTAGGATGGCACTGATTTTATGTAGATAGATGGGGAGGACGGCACTGGTTTTATGTAGTTAGATGGGGAGGACAGCACTGGTATTATGTAGAGAGATGGAAAGGATGGCACTAGTTTTATATAGATAGATGGGGAGGACGGCACTGGTCTTATGCAGATAGATGAGGAAGATGGCACTGGTTTTATGTAGAGAGATAGAGAGGACGGCACTGGTATTATGTAGTTAGATGGGGAGGATGGCACTGGTTTTATCTAGTTCGTTGGGTACGACGGCACTGGTTTTATCTGGATTGATGGAGAGGACGACACTGGTTTTATGCAGACAGATGGGGAGGACGGTACTGGTTTTATGAGAGAGCTGGAGAGTATGGGACTGGTTTTATTTAGATAGATGGGGAGGACGGCACTGGTTTTATGTAGATATATGGGGAGGATGGCACTGGTTTTATGTAGATAGATGAGTAGGATGGCACTGATTTTATGTAGATAGATGGGGAGGACGGCACTGGTTTTATGTAGTTAGAAGGGGAGGACAGCACTGGTATTATGTAGAGAGATGGAAAGGATGGCACTAGTTTTATATAGATAGATGGGGAGGACGGCACTGGTTTTATGTAGATAGGTGGGGAGGATGACACTGGTTTTATGTACTTAGTTGGGGCGGACAGCACAGGTTTTATGTAGTTAGATGGGTAGGATGGCACTGGTTTTATGTAGACGGGAGGGTAGGACGGCACTGGTTTTATTTAGAGAGATGGGGAGGATGGCACTGGTTTTATGTAGAGAGATTGAGAACACGGCACTGGTTTTACGTAGATAGATGGGTAGGACAGCACTGGATTCATGTAGAGAGATGGAGAGTACGGCACTGGTATTATGTATATAGATGGGTAGGACGGCCATAGTCTTATGTAGATAGATGAGGAAAATGGCACTGGTTTTATGTAGAGAGATGGAGAGGATGGCACTGGTATTATGTAGTTAGACGGGGAGGATGGCGCTGGTTTTATCTAGTTCGTTGGGTACGACGGCACTGGTTTTATCTAGATAGATGGGGAGGATGACACTTGTTTTATGCAGACAGATGGTGAGGACGGTACTGGTTTTATGAGACAGATGGAGAGTACGGCACTGGTATTATGTATATAGATGTGTAGGGTGGCACTGGTTTTATGTAGAGAGATGGAAAGGATGGCACTAGTTTTATATAGATAGATGGGCAGGACGGCACTGGTTTTATGTACTTAGTTGGGGCGGACAGCACAGGTTTTATGTAGTTAGATGGGTAGGATGGCACTGGTTTTATGTAGACGGGTGGGTAGGACGGCACTGGTTTTATGGAGATAGATGAGTAGTATTGCACTGGTTTTATGTAGGGAGATGTGGAGGACGGCACTGGATTCATGTAGAGAGATGGAGAGAACGGGCACTGGTTTTATGTAGATAGATGTGGAGGACGGCACTGGATTCATGTAGAGAGATGGAAAGGATGGCACCAGTTTTATATAGATAGATGGGGAGGACGGCACTGGTTTTCTGTAGATAGATGGGGAGGACGACACTGGTTTTATGTTGATGGATCAGTAGCATGGCACTGGTTTTATGTAGATAGATGGGGAGGACGGCAATGGTCTTATGCAGATAGATGAGGAAGATGGCACTGGTTTTATGTAGAGAGATGGAGAGGACGGCACTGGTATTATGTAGTTAGATGGGGAGGTTGGCACTGGTTTTATCTAGTTCGTTGGGTACGACGGCACTGGTTTTATCTAGATTGATGGGGAGGACGACACTGGTTTTATGCAGACAGATGGGGAGGACGGTACTGGTTTTATGAGAGAGCTGGAGAGTATGAGACTGGTTTTATTTAGATAGATGGGGAGGACGGCACTGGTTTTATGTAGATATATGGGGAGGATGGCACTGGTTTTATGTAGATAGATGAGTAGGATGGCACTGATTTTATGTAGATAGATGGGGAGGACGGCACTGGTTTTATGTAGTTAGATGGGGAGGACAGCACTGGTATTATGTAGAGAGATGGAAAGGATGGCACTAGTTTTATATAGATAGATGGGGAGGATGACACTGGTTTTAAGTACTTACTTGGGGCGGACGGCACAGGTTTTATGTAGTTAGATGGGTAGGATGGCACTGGTTTTATGTAGACGGGAGGGTAGGACGTCACTGGTTTTATTTAGAGAGATGGGGAGGATGGCACTGGTTTTATGTAGAGAGATTGAGAACACGGCACTGGTTTTACGTAGATAGATGGGTAGGACAGCACTGGATTCATGTAGAGAGATGGAGAGTACGGCACTGGTATTATGTATATAGATGGGTAGGACGGCCATGGTCTTATGTAGATAGATGAGGAAAATGGCACTGGTTTTATGTAGAGAGATGGAGAGGATGGCACTGGTATTATGTAGTTAGACGGGGAGGATGGCGCTGGTTTTATCTAGTTCGTTGGGTACGACGGCACTGGTTTTATCTAGATAGATGGGGAGGATGACACTGGTTTTATGCAGACAGATGGTGAGGACGGTACTGGTTTTATGAGAGAGATGGAGAGTACGGCACTGGTATTATGTATATAGATGTGTAGGGTGCCACTGGTTTTTTGTAGGTAGATGGGTGGGACGGCACTGGTTTTATGTAGATAGATGGGTAGGTCGGCACTGGTTTTATGTAGATAGATGAGGAGGACGGCACTGGTTTTATGTAGTTAGATGGGTAGGAGGGCACTGGTTCTATTTAGAGAGATGGGGTGGAATGCACTGGTTTTATGTTGATGGATCAGTAGGACGGCACTGGTTTTATGTAGATAGATGAGTAGGATGGCACTGGTTTTATGCAGAGAGATGTGGAGGACGGCACTGGATTCATGTAGAGAGATGGAGAGAATGGGCACTGGTTTTATGTAGGTAGATGGGGTGGACTGCACTGGTTTTATGTGGATAGATGGGGAGGACAACACTGGTTTTATGTTGATGGATCAGTAGCACGGCACTGGTTTTATGTAGATAGATGGGTAGGACGGCAATGGTCTTATGCAGATAGATGAGGAAGATGGCACTGGTTTTATGTAGAGAGATAGAGAGGACGGCACTGGTATTATGTAGTTAGATGGGGAGGATGGCACTGGTTTTATCTAGTTCGTTGGGTACGACGGCACTGGTTTTATGTAGAGAGATGGGTAGGGTGGCACTGGTTTTATTTAGATAGATGGGGAGGACGGCACTGGTTTTATGTAGGTATATGGGGAGGATGGCACTGATTTTATGTAGATAGATGAGTAGGATGGCACTGATTTTATGTAGATAGATGGGGAGCACGGCTCGGGTTTTATGTATTTAGATGGGGAGGACGGCACTGGTATTATGTAGAGAGATGGAAAGGAGGGCACTAGTTTTATATAGATAGATGGGGAGGACGGCACTGGTTTTATGTACTTAGTTGGGGCGGACGGCACAGGTTTTATGTAGTTAGATGGGTAGGATGGCACTGGTTTTATGTAGACGGGTGGGTAGGACGGCACTGGTTTTAAGGAGATAGATGAGTTATATTGCACTGGTTTTATGTAGGGAGATGTGGAGAACGGCACTGGATTCATGTAGAGTGATGGAGAGAACGGGCACTGGTTTTATGTAGATAGATGGGGAGGACGACACTTGTTTTATGTTGATGGATCAGTAGTACGGCACTGGTTTTATGTAGATAGATGTGGAGGACGGCACTGGATTCATGTAGAGAGATGGAAAGGATGGCACCAGTTTTATATAGATAGATGGGGAGGACGGCACTGGTTTTATGTTGATGGATCAGTAGCACGGCACTGGTTTTATGTAGATAGATGGGGAGGACGACACTGGTTTTATATTGTTGGATCAGTAGCACGGCACTGGTTTTATGTAGATAGATGGGTAAGACGGCAATGGTCTTATGCAGATAGATGAGGAAGATGGCACTGGTTCTATGTAGAGAGATGGAGAGGACGGCACTGGTATTATGTAGTTAGATGGGGAGGTTGGCACTGGTTTTATCTAGTTCGTTGGGTACGACGGCACTGGTTTTATCTAGATTGATGGGGAGGACGACACTGGTTTTATGCAGACAGATGGGGAGGACGGTACTGGTTTTATGAGAGAGCTGGAGAGTATGGGACTGGTTTTATTTAGATAGATGGGGAGGACGGCACTGGTTTTATGCAGATATATGGGGAGGATGGCACTGGTTTTATGTAGATAGATGAGTAGGATGGCACTGATTTTATGTAGATAGATGGGGAGGACGGCACTGGTTTTATGTTGATAGGTGGGGAGGTTGGCACTGGTTTTATCTAGTTCGTTGGGTACGACGGCACTGGTTTTATCTAGATTGATGGGGAGGACGACACTGGTTTTATGTAGACAGATTGAGAACACGGCACTGGTTTTACGTAGATAGATGGGTAGGACAGCACTGGATTCATGTAGAGAGATGGAGATTACGGCACTGGTATTATGTATATAGATGGGTAGGACGGCCATGGTCTTATGTAGATAGATGAGGAAAATGGCACTGGTTTTATGTAGAGAGATGGAGAGGATGGCACTGGTATTATATAGTTAGACGGGGATGATGGCGCTGGTTTTATCTAGTTCGTTGGGTACGACGGCACTGGTTTTATCTAGATAGATGGGGAGGATGACACTGGTTTTATGCAGACAGATGGTGAGGACGGTACTGGTTTTATGAGAGAGATGGAGAGTACGGCACTGGTATTATGTATATAGATGTGTAGGGTGGCACTGGTTTTTTGTAGGTAGATGGGTGGGACGGCACTGGTTTTATGTAGATAGATGGGTAGGTCGGCACTGGTTTTATGTAGATAGATGAGGAGGACGGCACTGGTTTTATGTAGTTAGATGGGTAGGAGGGCACTGGTTCTATTTAGAGAGATGGGGTGGACTGCACTGGTTTTATGTGGATACATGGGGAGGACAACACTGGTTTTATGTTGATGGATCAGTAGCACGGCACTGGTTTTATGTAGATAGATGGGTAGGACGGCAATGGTCTTATGCAGATAGATGAGGAAGATGGCACTGGTCTTATGTAGAGAGATAGAGAGGACGGCACTGGTATTATGTAGTTAGATGGGTAGGATGGCACTGGTTTTATTTAGATAGATGGGGAGGACGGCACTGGTTTTATGTAGATATATGGGGAGGATGGCACTGATTTTATGTAGATAGATGAGTAGGATGGCACTGATTTTATGTAGATAGATGGGGAGCACGGCTGGGGTTTTATGTAGTTAGATGGGGAGGACGGCACTGGTATTATGTAGAGAGATGGAAAGGAGAGCACTAGTTTTATATAGATAGATGGGGAGGACGGCACTGGTTTTATGTACTTAGTTGGGGCGGACGGCACAGGTTTTATGTAGTTAGATGGGTAGGATGGCACTGGTTTTATGTAGACGGGTGGGTAGGACGGCACTGGTTTTAAGGAGATAGATGAGTAGTATTGCACTGGTTTTATGTAGGGAGATGTGGAGGACGGCCCTGGATTCATGTAGAGAGATGGAGAGAACGGGCACTGGTTTTATGTAGATAGATGGGGAGGACGACACTTGTTTTATGTTGATTGATCAGTAGCACGGCACTGGTTTTATGTAGATAGATGTGGAGGACGGCACTGGATTCATGTAGAGAGATGGAAAGGATGGCACCAGTTTTATATAGATAGATGGGGAGGATGGCACTGGTTTTATGTAGAGAGATTGAGAACACGGCACTGGTTTTACGGAAATAGATGGGTAGGACAGCACTGGATTCATGTAGAGAGATGGAGAGTACGGCACTGGTATTGTGTATATAGATGGGTAGGACGGCCATGGTCTTATGTAGATAGATGAGGAAAATGGCACTGGTTTTATGTAGAGAGATGGAGAGGATGGCACTGGTGTTATGTGGTTAGACGGGGAGGATGGCGCTGGTTTTATCTAGTCCGTTGGGTACGACGGCACTGGTTTTATCTAGATAGATGGGGAGGATGACACTGGTTTTATGCAGACAGATGGTGAGGACGGTACTGGTTTTATGAGAGAGATGGAGAGTACGGCACTGGTATTATGTATATAGATGTGTAGGGTGGCACTGGTTTTTTGTAGGTAGATGGGTGGGACGGCACTGGTTTTATGTAGATAGATGGGTAGGTCGGCACTGGTTTTATGTAGATAGATGAGGAGGACGGCACTGGTTTTATGTAGTTAGATGGGTAGGAGGGCACTGGTTCTATTTAGAGAGATGGGGTGGACTGCACTGGTTTTATGTGGATACATGGGGAGGACAACACTGGTTTTATGTTGATGGATCAGTAGCACGGCACTGGTTTTATGTAGATAGATGGGTAGGACGGCAATGGTCTTATGCAGATAGATGAGGAAGATGGCACTGGTCTTATGTAGAGAGATAGAGAGGACGGCACTGGTATTATGTAGTTAGATGGGTAGGATGGCACTGGTTTTATTTAGATAGATGGGGAGGACGGCACTGGTTTTATGTAGATATATGGGGAGGATGGCACTGATTTTATGTAGATAGATGAGTAGGATGGCACTGATTTTATGTAGATAGATGGGGAGCACGGCTGGGGTTTTATGTAGTTAGATGGGGAGGACGGCACTGGTATTATGTAGAGAGATGGAAAGGAGAGCACTAGTTTTATATAGATAGATGGGGAGGACGGCACTGGTTTTATGTACTTAGTTGGGGCGGACGGCACAGGTTTTATGTAGTTAGATGGGTAGGATGGCACTGGTTTTATGTAGACGGGTGGGTAGGACGGCACTGGTTTTAAGGAGATAGATGAGTAGTATTGCACTGGTTTTATGTAGGGAGATGTGGAGGACGGCCCTGGATTCATGTAGAGAGATGGAGAGAACGGGCACTGGTTTTATGTAGATAGATGGGGAGGACGACACTTGTTTTATGTTGATTGATCAGTAGCACGGCACTGGTTTTATGTAGATAGATGTGGAGGACGGCACTGGATTCATGTAGAGAGATGGAAAGGATGGCACCAGTTTTATATAGATAGATGGGGAGGATGGCACTGGTTTTATGTAGAGAGATTGAGAACACGGCACTGGTTTTACGGAAATAGATGGGTAGGACAGCACTGGATTCATGTAGAGAGATGGAGAGTACGGCACTGGTATTGTGTATATAGATGGGTAGGACGGCCATGGTCTTATGTAGATAGATGAGGAAAATGGCACTGGTTTTATGTAGAGAGATGGAGAGGATGGCACTGGTGTTATGTGGTTAGACGGGGAGGATGGCGCTGGTTTTATCTAGTCCGTTGGGTACGACGGCACTGGTTTTATCTAGATAGATGGGGAGGATGACACTGGTTTTATGCAGACAGATGGTGAGGACGGTACTGGTTTTATGAGAGAGATGGAGAGTACGGCACTGGTATTATGTATATAGATGTGTAGGGTGCCACTGGTTTTTTGTAGGTAGATGGGTGGGACGGCACTGGTTTTATGTAGATAGATGGGTAGGTCGGCACTGGTTTTATGTAGATAGATGAGGAGGACGGCACTGGTTTTATGTAGATAGATGGGTAGGTCGGCACTGGTTTTATGTAGATAGATGAGGAGGACGGCACTGGTTTTATGTAGTTAGATGGGTAGGAGGGCACTGGTTCTATTTAGAGAGATGGGGTGGAATGCACTGGTTTTATGTTGATGGATCAGTAGGACGGCACTGGTTTTATGTAGATAGATGAGTAGGATGGCACTGGTTTTATGCAGAGAGATGTGGAGGACGGCACTGGATTCATGTAGAGAGATGGAGAGAATGGGCACTGGTTTTATGTAGGTAGATGGGGTGGACTGCACTGGTTTTATGTGGATAGATGGGGAGGACAACACTGGTTTTATGTTGATGGATCAGTAGCACGGCACTGGTTTTATGTAGATAGATGGGTAGGACGGCAATGGTCTTATGCAGATAGATGAGGAAGATGGCACTGGTTTTATGTAGAGAGATAGAGAGGACGGCACTGGTATTATGTAGTTAGATGGGGAGGATGGCACTGGTTTTATCTAGTTCGTTGGGTACGACGGCACTGGTTTTATGTAGAGAGATGGGTAGGGTGGCACTGGTTTTATTTAGATAGATGGGGAGGACGGCACTGGTTTTATGTAGGTATATGGGGAGGATGGCACTGATTTTATGTAGATAGATGAGTAGGATGGCACTGATTTTATGTAGATAGATGGGGAGCACGGCTCGGGTTTTATGTATTTAGATGGGGAGGACGGCACTGGTATTATGTAGAGAGATGGAAAGGAGGGCACTAGTTTTATATAGATAGATGGGGAGGACGGCACTGGTTTTATGTTGATGGATCAGTAGCACGGCACTGGTTTTATGTAGATAGATGGGGAGGACGACACTGGTTTTATATTGTTGGATCAGTAGCACGGCACTGGTTTTATGTAGATAGATGGGTAAGACGGCAATGGTCTTATGCAGATAGATGAGGAAGATGGCACTGGTTCTATGTAGAGAGATGGAGAGGACGGCACTGGTATTATGTAGTTAGATGGGGAGGTTGGCACTGGTTTTATCTAGTTCGTTGGGTACGACGGCACTGGTTTTATCTAGATTGATGGGGAGGACGACACTGGTTTTATGCAGACAGATGGGGAGGACGGTACTGGTTTTATGAGAGAGCTGGAGAGTATGGGACTGGTTTTATTTAGATAGATGGGGAGGACGGCACTGGTATTATGCAGATATATGGGGAGGATGGCACTGGTTTTATGTAGATAGATGAGTAGGATGGCACTGATTTTATGTAGATAGATGGGGAGGACGGCACTGGTTTTATGTTGATAGGTGGGGAGGTTGGCACTGGTTTTATCTAGTTCGTTGGGTACGACGGCACTGGTTTTATCTAGATTGATGGGGAGGACAGCACTGGATTCATGTAGAGAGATGGAGAGTACGGCACTGGTATTATGTATATAGATGGGTAGGACGGCCATGGTCTTATGTAGATAGATGAGGAAAATGGCACTGGTTTTATGTAGAGAGATGGAGAGGATGGCACTGGTATTATGTAGTTAGACGGGGATGATGGCGCTGGTTTTATCTAGTTCGTTGGGTACGACGGCACTGGTTTTATCTAGATAGATGGGGAGGATGACACTGGTTTTATGCAGACAGATGGTGAGGACGGTACTGGTTTTATGAGAGAGATGGAGAGTACGGCACTGGTATTATGTATATAGATGTGTAGGGTGGCACTGGTTTTTTGTAGGTAGATGGGTGGGACGGCACTGGTTTTATGTAGATAGATGGGTAGGTCGGCACTGGTTTTATGTAGATAGATGAGGAGGACGGCACTGGTTTTATGTAGTTAGATGGGTAGGAGGGCACTGGTTCTATTTAGAGAGATGGGGTGGACTGCACTGGTTTTATGTGGATACATGGGGAGGACAACACTGGTTTTATGTTGATGGATCAGTAGCACGGCACTGGTTTTATGTAGATAGATGGGTAGGACGGCAATGGTCTTATGCAGATAGATGAGGAAGATGGCACTGGTCTTATGTAGAGAGATAGAGAGGACGGCACTGGTATTATGTAGTTAGATGGGTAGGATGGCACTGGTTTTATTTAGATAGATGGGGAGGACGGCACTGGTTTTATGTAGATATATGGGGAGGATGGCACTGATTTTATGTAGATAGATGAGTAGGATGGCACTGATTTTATGTAGATAGATGGGGAGCACGGCTGGGGTTTTATGTAGTTAGATGGGGAGGACGGCACTGGTATTATGTAGAGAGATGGAAAGGAGAGCACTAGTTTTATACAGATAGATGGGGAGGACGGCACTGGTTTTATGTACTTAGTTGGGGCGGACGGCACAGGTTTTATGTAGTTAGATGGGTAGGATGGCACTGGTTTTATGTAGACGGGTGGGTAGGACGGCACTGGTTTTAAGGAGATAGATGAGTAGTATTGCACTGGTTTTATGTAGGGAGATGTGGAGGACGGCCCTGGATTCATGTAGAGAGATGGAGAGAACGGGCACTGGTTTTATGTAGATAGATGGGGAGGACGACACTTGTTTTATGTTGATTGATCAGTAGCACGGCACTGGTTTTATGTAGATAGATGTGGAGGACGGCACTGGATTCATGTAGAGAGATGGAAAGGATGGCACCAGTTTTATATAGATAGATGGGGAGGATGGCACTGGTTTTATGTAGAGAGATTGAGAACACGGCACTGGTTTTACGGAAATAGATGGGTAGGACAGCACTGGATTCATGTAGAGAGATGGAGAGTACGGCACTGGTATTGTGTATATAGATGGGTAGGACGGCCATGGTCTTATGTAGATAGATGAGGAAAATGGCACTGGTTTTATGTAGAGAGATGGAGAGGATGGCACTGGTGTTATGTGGTTAGACGGGGAGGATGGCGCTGGTTTTATCTAGTCCGTTGGGTACGACGGCACTGGTTTTATCTAGATAGATGGGGAGGATGACACTGGTTTTATGCAGACAGATGGTGAGGACGGTACTGGTTTTATGAGAGAGATGGAGAGTACGGCACTGGTATTATGTATATAGATGTGTAGGGTGGCACTGGTTTTTTGTAGGTAGATGGGTGGGACGGCACTGGTTTTATGTAGATAGATGGGGAGGACAACACTGGTTTTATGTTGATGGATCAGTAGCACGGCACTGGTTTTATGTAGATAGATGGGTAGGACGGCACTGGTATTATGTAGTTAGATGGGGAGGATGGCACTGGTTTTATCTAGTTCGTTGGGTACGACGGCACTGGTTTTATCTGGATTGATGGAGAGGACGACACTGGTTTTATTCAGACAGATGAGGAGGACGGTACTGGTTTTATGAGAGAGATGGAGAGTACGGCACTGGTATTATGTATATAGATGGGTAGGGTGGCACTGGTTTTATGTAGAGAGATGCAGAGGACAGGACTGGTTTTATGTAGATAGATGGGGAGGACGGCACTGGTTTTATGTAGATAGATGGGTAGGATGGCACTGGTTTTATTTAGATAAATGGGGAGGACGGCACCGGTTTTATGTAGATATATGGGGAGGATGACACTGATTTTATGTAGATAGATGAGTAGGATGGCACTGATTTTATGTAGATAGATGGGGAGCACGGCTCGGGTTTTATGTAGTTAGATGGGGAGGACGGCACTGGTATTATGTAGAGAGATGGAAAGGATGGCACTAGTTTTATATAGATAGATGGGGAGGACGGCACTGGTTTTATGTACTTAGTTGGGGCGGACGGCACAGGTTTTATGTAGTTAGATGGGTAGGATGGCACTGGTTTTATGTCGACGGGTGGGTAGGACGGCACTGGTTTTATGGAGATAGATGAGTAGTATTGCACTGGTTTTATGTAGGGAGATGTGGAGGACCGCACTGGATTCATGTAGAGAGATGGAGAGAACGGGCACTGGTTTTATGTAGATGGATGAGTAGGATTGCACTGGTTTTATGTAGGGAGATGTGGTGGACGGCACCGGATTCATGTAGAGAGATGGAGAGAACGGGCACTGGTTTTATGTAGAGAGATGTGGAGGACGGCACTGGATTCATGTAGAGAGATGGAAAGGATGGCACTAGTTTTATATAGATAGATGGGGAGGACGGCACTGGTTTTCTGTAGATAGATGGGGAGGACGACACTGGTTTTATGTTGATGGATCAGTAGCATGGCACTGGTTTTATGTAGATAGATGGGTAGGACGGCAATGGTCTTATGCAGATAGATGAGGAAGATGGCACTGGTTTTATGTAGAGAGATGGAGAGGACGGCACTGGTATTATGTAGTTAGATGGGGAGGTTGGCACTGGTTTTATCTAGTTCGTTGGGTACGACAGCACTGGTTTTATCTAGATTGATGGGGAGGACGACACTGGTTTTATGCAGACAGATGGGGAGGACGGTACTGGTTTTTTGAGAGAGCTGGAGAGTATGGGACTGGTTTTATTTAGATAGATGGGGAGGACGGCACTGGTTTTATGCAGATATATGGGGAGGATGGCACTGGTTTTATGTAGATAGATTAGTAGGATGGCACTGATTTTATGTAGATAGATGGGGAGGACGGCACTGGTTTTATGTAGTTAGATGGGGAGGACAGCACTGGTATTATGTAGAGAGATGGAAAGGATGGCACTAGTTTTATATAGATAGATGGGGTGGACGGCACTGGTTTTATGTTGATAGGTGGGGAGGATGACACTGGTTTTATGTACTTAGTTGGGGCGGACAGCACAGGTTTTATGTAGTTAGATGGGTAGGATGGCACTGGTTTTATGTAGACGGGAGGGTAGGACGGCACTGGTTTTATTTAGAGAGATGGGGAGGATGGCACTGGTTTTATGTAGAGAGATTGAGAACACGGCACTGGTTTTACGGAAATAGATGGGTAGGACAGCACTGGATTCATGTAGAGAGATGGAGAGTACGGCACTGGTATTGTGTATATAGATGGGTAGGACGGCCATGGTCTTATGTAGATAGATGAGGAAAATGGCACTGGTTTTATGTAGAGAGATGGAGAGGATGGCACTGGTGTTATGTGGTTAGACGGGGAGGATGGCGCTGGTTTTATCTAGTCCGTTGGGTACGACGGCACTGGTTTTATCTAGATAGATGGGGAGGATGACACTGGTTTTATGCAGACAGATGGTGAGGACGGTACTGGTTTTATGAGAGAGATGGAGAGTACGGCACTGGTATTATGTATATAGATGTGTAAGGTGGCACTGGTTTTTTGTAGGTAGATGGGTGGGACGGCACTGGTTTTATGTAGATAGATGGGGAGGACAACACTGGTTTTATGTTGATGGATCAGTAGCACGGCACTGGTTTTATGTAGATAGATGGGTAGGACGGCACTGGTATTATGTAGTTAGATGGGGAGGATGGCACTGGTTTTATCTAGTTCGTTGGGTACGACGGCACTGGTTTTATCTGGATTGATGGAGAGGACGACACTGGTTTTATTCAGACAGATGAGGAGGACGGTACTGGTTTTATGAGAGAGATGGAGAGTACGGCACTGGTATTATGTATATAGATGGGTAGGGTGGCACTGGTTTTATGTAGAGAGATGCAGAGGACAGGACTGGTTTTATGTAGATAGATGGGGAGGACGGCACTGGTTTTATGTAGATAGATGGGTAGGATGGCACTGGTTTTATTTAGATAAATGGGGAGGACGGCACTGGTTTTATGTAGATATATGGGGAGGATGACACTGATTTTATGTAGATAGATGAGTAGGATGGCACTGATTTTATGTAGATAGATGGGGAGCACGGCTCGGGTTTTATGTAGTTAGATGGGGAGGACGGCACTGGTATTATGTAGAGAGATGGAAAGGATGGCACTAGTTTTATATAGATAGATGGGGAGGACGGCACTGGTTTTATGTACTTAGTTGGGGCGGACGGCACAGGTTTTATGTAGTTAGATGGGTAGGATGGCACTGGTTTTATGTCGACGGGTGGGTAGGACGGCACTGGTTTTATGGAGATAGATGAGTAGTATTGCACTGGTTTTATGTAGGGAGATGTGGAGGACCGCACTGGATTCATGTAGAGAGATGGAGAGAACGGGCACTGGTTTTATGTAGATGGATGAGTAGGATTGCACTGGTTTTATGTAGGGAGATGTGGTGGACGGCACCGGATTCATGTAGAGAGATGGAGAGAACGGGCACTGGTTTTATGTAGAGAGATGTGGAGGACGGCACTGGATTCATGTAGAGAGATGGAAAGGATGGCACTAGTTTTATATAGATAGATGGGGAGGACGGCACTGGTTTTCTGTAGATAGATGGGGAGGACGACACTGGTTTTATGTTGATGGATCAGTAGCATGGCACTGGTTTTATGTAGATAGATGGGTAGGACGGCAATGGTCTTATGCAGATAGATGAGGAAGATGGCACTGGTTTTATGTAGAGAGATGGAGAGGACGGCACTGGTATTATGTAGTTAGATGGGGAGGTTGGCACTGGTTTTATCTAGTTCGTTGGGTACGACGGCACTGGTTTTATCTAGATTGATGGGGAGGACGACACTGGTTTTATGCAGACAGATGGGGAGGACGGCACTGGTTTTATGTAGATATATGGGGAGGATGGCACTGGTTTTATGTAGATAGATGAGTAGGATGGCACTGATTTTATGTAGATAGATGGGGAGGACGGCACTGGTTTTATGTAGTTAGATGTTGAGGACAGCACTGGTATTATGTAGAGAGATGGAAAGGATGGCACTAGTTTTATATAGATAGATGGGGAGGATGACACTGGTTTTATGTACTTAGTTGGGGCGGACGGCACAGGTTTTATGTAGTTAGAAGGGTAGGATGGCTCTGGTTTTATGTAGAGAGATGGGGAGGATGGCACTGGATTCATGTAGAGAGATGGAGAGTACGGCACTGGTATTATGTATATAGATGGGTAGGACGGCCATGGTCTTATGTAGATAGATGAGGAAATTGGCACTGGTTTTATGTAGAGAGATGGAGAGGATGGCACTGGTATTATGTAGTTAGACGGGGATGATGGCGCTGGTTTTATCTAGTTCGTTGGGTACGACGCCACTGGTTTAATCTAGATAGATGGGGAGGATGACACTGGTTTTATGCAGACAGATGGTGAGGACGGTACTGGTTTTATGAGAGAGATGGAGAGTACGGCACTGGTATTATGTATATAGATGTGTAGGGTGGCACTGGTATTTTGTAGGTAAATGGGTGGGACGGCACTGGTTTTATGTAGATAGATGGGTAGGTCGGCACTGGTTTTATGTAGATAGATGGGTAGGTCGGCACTGGTTTTATGTAGATAGATGAGGAGGACGGCACTGGTTTTATGTAGTTAGATGGGTAGGAGGGCACTTTTTCTATTTAGAGAGATGGGGTGGAATGCACTGGTTTTATGTTGATGGATCAGTAGGACGGCACTGGTTTTATGTAGATAGATGAGTAGGATGGCACTGGTTTTATGTAGAGAGATGTGGAGGACGGCACTGGATTCATGTAGAGAGATGGAGAGAATGGGCACTGGTTTTATGTAGGTAGATGGGGTGGACTGCACTGGTTTTATGTGGATAGATGGGGAGGACAACACTGGTTTTATGTTGATGGATCAGTAGCACGGCACTGGTTTTATGTAGATAGATGGGTAGGACGGCAATGGTCTTATGCAGATAGATGAGGAAGATGGCACTGGTTTTATGTAGAGAGATAGAGAGGACGGCACTGGTATTATGTAGTTAGATGGGGAGGATGGCACTGGTTTTATCTAGTTCGTTGGGTACGACGGCACTGGTTTTATCTGGATTGATGGAGAAGACGACACTGGTTTTATGCAGACAGATGGGGAGGACGGTACTGGTGTTATGAGAGAGATGGAGAGTACGGCACTGGTATTATGTATATAGATGGGTAGGGTGGCACTGGTTTTATGTAGAGAGATGCAGAGGACAGGACTGGTTTTATGTAGATAGATGGGGAGGACGGCACTGGTTTTATGTAGATAGATGGGTAGGATGGCACTGGTTTTATTTAGATAGATGGGGAGGACGGCACTGGTTTTATGTAGATATATGGGGAGGATGGCACTGATTTTATGTAGATAGATGAGTAGGATGGCACTGATTTTATGTAGATAGATGGGGAGGACGGCTCGGGTTTTATGTAGTTAGATGGGGAGGACGGCACTGGTATTATGTAGAGAGATGGAAAGGATGGCACTAGTTTTATATAGATAGATGGGGAGGACGGCACTGGTTTTATGTACTTAGTTGGGGCGGACGGCACAGGTTTTATGTAGTTAGATGGGTAGGATGGCACTGGTTTTATGTAGACGGGTGGGTAGGACGGCACTGGTTTTAAGGAGATAGATGAGTAGTATTGCACTGGTTTTATGTAGGGAGATGTGGAGGACGGCACTGGATTCATCTAGAGAGATGGAGAGAACGGGCACTGGTTTTATGTAGATAGATGGGGAGGACGACACTTGTTTTATGTTGATGGATCAGTAGCACGGCACTGGTTTTATGTAGATAGATGTGGAGGACGGCACTGGATTCATGTAGAGAGATGGAAAGGATGGCACCAGTTTTATATAGATAGATGGGGAGGACGGCACTGGTTTTATGTTGATGGATCAGTAGCATGGCACTGGTTTTATGTAGATAGATGGGTAGCACGGCAATGGTCTTATGCAGATAGATGAGGAAGATGGCACTGGTTTTATGTAGAGAAATGGAGAGGACGGCACTGGTATTATGTAGTTAGATGGGGAGGTTGGCACTGGTTTTATCCAGTTCGTTGGGTACGATGGCACTGGTTTTATCTAGATTGATGGGGAGGACGACACTGGTTTTATGCAGACAGATGGGGAGGACGGTACTGTTTTTATGAGAGAGCTGGAGAGTATGGGACTGGTTTTATTTAGATAGATGGGGAGGACGGCACTGGTTTTATGTAGATATATGGGGAGGATGGCACTGGTTTTATGTAGATAGATGAGTAGGATGGCACTGATTTTATGTAGATAGATGGGGAGGACGGCACTGGTTTTATGTAGTTAGATGGGGAGGACAGCACTGGTATTATGTAGAGAGATGGAAAGGATGGCACTAGTTTTATATAGATAAATGGGGAGGACGGCACTGGTTTTATGTTGATAGGTGGGGAGGATGACTCTGGTTTTATGTACTTAGTTGGGGCGGACAGCACAGGTTATATGTAGTTAGATGGGTAGGATGGCACTGGTTTTATGTAGACGGGAGGGAAGGACGGCACTGGTTTTATTTAGAGAGATGGGGAGGATGGCACTGGTTTTATGTAGAGAGATTGAGAACACGGCACTGGTTTTACGTAGATAGATGGGTAGGACAGCACTGGATTCATGTAGAGAGATGGAGAGTACGGCACTGGTATTATGTATATAGATGGGTAGGACGGCCATGGTCTTATGTAGATAGATGAGGAAAATGGCACTGGTTTTATGTAGAGAGATGGAGAGGATGGCACTGGTAAGATGTAGTTAGACGGGGAGGATGGCACTGGTTTTATCTAGTTCGTTGGGTACGACGGCACTGGTTTTATCTAGATAGATGGGGAGGATGACACTGGTTTTATGCAGACAGATGGTGAGGACGGTACTGGTTTTATGAGAGAGATGGAGAGTACGGCACTGGTATTATGTATATAGATGTGTAGGGTGGCACTGGTTTTTTGTAGGTAGATGGGTGGGACGGCACTGGTTTTATGTAGATAGATGGGGAGGACAACACTGGTTTTATGTAGATAGATGAGTAGGATGGCACTGATTTTATGTCGAAAGATGGGGAGGACGGCACTGGTTTTATGTAGTTAGATGGGGAGGACAGCACTGGTATTATGTAGAGAGATGGAAAGGATGGCACTAGTTTTATATAGATAGATGGGGAGGATGACACTGGTTTTATGTACTTAGTTGGGGCGGACGGCACAGGTTTTATGTAGTTAGATGGGTAGGATGGCACTGGTTTTATGTAGACGGGAGGGTAGGACGGCACTGGTTTTATTTAGAGAGATGGGGAGGATGGCACTGGTTTTATGTAGAGAGATTGAGAACACGGCACCGGTTTTACGTAGATAGATGGGTAGGACAGCACTGGATTCATGTAGAGAGATGGAGAGTACGGCACTGGTATTATGTAGTTAGATGGGTAGGAGGGCACTGGTTCTATTTAGAGAGATGGGGTGGAATGCACTGGTTTTATGTTGATGGATCAGTAGGACGGCACTGGTTTTATGTAGAGAGATGTGGAGGACGGCACTGGATTCATGTAGAGAGATGGAGAGAATGGGCACTGGTTTTATGTAGGTAGATGGGGTGGACTGCACTGGTTTTATGTGGATAGATGGGGAGGACAACACTGGTTTTATGTTGATGGATCAGTAGCACGGCACTGGTTTTATGTAGATAGATGGGTAGGACGGCAATGGTCTTATGCAGATAGATGAGGAAGATGGCACTGGTTTTATGTAGAGAGATAGAGAGGACGGCACTGGTATTATGTAGTTAGATGGGGAGGATGGCACTGGTTTTATCTAGTTCGTTGGGTACGTTGGCACTGGTTTTATCTAGATTGATGGGGAGGACGACACTGGTTTTATGCAGACAGATGGGGAGGACGGTACTGGTTTTATGAGAGAGATAGAGAGTACAGCACTGGTATTATGTATATAGATGGGTAGGATGGCACTGGTTTTATTTAGATATATGGGGAGGATGGCACTGGTTTTATGTAGATAGGTGAGTAGGATGGCACTGATTTTATGTAGATAGATGGGGAGGACGGCACTGGTTTTATGTTGATAGGTGGGGAGGATGACTGGTTTTATGTAGTTAGATGGGTAGGATGGCACTGGTTTTATGTAGACGGGAGGGTAGGACGGCACTGGTTTTATTTAGAGAGATGGGGAGGATGGCACTGGTTTTATGTAGACAGATTGAGAACACGGCACTGGTTTTACGTAGATAGATGGGTAGGACAGCACTGGATTCATGTAGAGAGATGGAGAGTACGGCACTGGTATTATGTATATAGATGGGTAGGACGGCCATGGTCTTATGTAGATAGATGAGGAAGATGGCACTGGTTTTATGTAGAGAGATGGAGAGGACGGCACTGGTATTATGTAGTTATACGGGGAGGATGGCGCTGGTTTTATCTAGTTCGTTGGGTACGACGGCACTGGTTTTATCTAGATAGATGGGGAGGATGACACTGGTTTTATGCAGACAGATGGTGAGGACGGTACTGGTTTTATGAGAGAGATGGAGAGTACGGCACTGGTATTATGTATATAGATGTGTAGGGTGGCACTGGTTTTTTGTAGGTAGATGGGTGGGACGGCACTGGTTTTATGTAGATAGATGGGTAGGTCGGCACTGGTTTTATGTAGATAGATGAGGAGGACGGCACTGGTTTTATGTAGTTAGATGGGTAGGAGGGCACTGGTTCTATTTAGAGAGATGGGGTGGACTGCACTGGTTTTATGTGGATACATGGGGAGGACAACACTGGTTTTATGTTGATGGATCAGTAGCACGGCACTGGTTTTATGTAGATAGATGGGTAGGACGGCAATGGTCTTATGCAGATAGATGAGGAAGATGGCACTGGTTTTATGTAGAGAGATAGAGAGGACGGCACTGGTATTATGTAGTTAGATGGGTAGGATGGCACTGGTTTTATTTAGATAGATGGGGAGGACGGCACTGGTTTTATGTAGATATATGGGGAGGATGGCACTGATTTTATGTAGATAGATGAGTAGGATGGCACTGATTTTATGTAGATAGATGGGGAGCACGGCTGGGGTTTTATGTAGTTAGATGGGGAGGACGGCACTGGTATTATGTAGAGAGATGGAAAGGATGGCACTAGTTTTATATAGATAGATGGGGAGGATGACACTGGTTTTATGTACTTAGTTGGGGCGGACGGCACAGGTTTTATGTAGTTAGATGGGTAGGATGGCACTGGTTTTATGTAGACGGGAGGGTAGGACGGCACTGGTTTTATTTAGAGAGATGGGGAGGATGGCACTGGTTTTATGTAGAGAGATTGAGAACACGGCACCGGTTTTACGTAGATAGATGGGTAGGACAGCACTGGATTCATGTAGAGAGATGGAGAGTACGGCACTGGTATTATGTAGTTAGATGGGTAGGAGGGCACTGGTTCTATTTAGAGAGATGGGGTGGAATGCACTGGTTTTATGTTGATGGATCAGTAGGACGGCACTGGTTTTATGTAGAGAGATGTGGAGGACGGCACTGGATTCATGTAGAGAGATGGAGAGAATGGGCACTGGTTTTATGTAGGTAGATGGGGTGGACTGCACTGGTTTTATGTGGATAGATGGGGAGGACAACACTGGTTTTATGTTGATGGATCAGTAGCACGGCACTGGTTTTATGTAGATAGATGGGTAGGACGGCAATGGTCTTATGCAGATAGATGAGGAAGATGGCACTGGTTTTATGTAGAGAGATAGAGAGGACGGCACTGGTATTATGTAGTTAGATGGGGAGGATGGCACTGGTTTTATCTAGTTCGTTGGGTACGTTGGCACTGGTTTTATCTAGATTGATGGGGAGGACGACACTGGTTTTATGCAGACAGATGGGGAGGACGGTACTGGTTTTATGAGAGAGATAGAGAGTACAGCACTGGTATTATGTATATAGATGGGTAGGATGGCACTGGTTTTATTTAGATATATGGGGAGGATGGCACTGGTTTTATGTAGATAGATGAGTAGGATGGCACTGATTTTATGTAGATAGATGGGGAGGACGGCACTGGTTTTATGTTGATAGGTGGGGAGGATGACACTGGTTTTATGTAGTTAGATGGGTAGGATGGCACTGGTTTTATGTAGACGGGAGGGTAGGACGGCACTGGTTTTATTTAGAGAGATGGGGAGGATGGCACTGGTTTTATGTAGACAGATTGAGAACACGGCACTGGTTTTACGTAGATAGATGGGTAGGACAGCACTGGATTCATGTAGAGAGATGGAGAGTACGGCACTGGTATTATGTATATAGATGGGTAGGACGGCCATGGTCTTATGTAGATAGATGAGGAAGATGGCACTGGTTTTATGTAGAGAGATGGAGAGGACGGCACTGGTATTATGTAGTTATACGGGGAGGATGGCGCTGGTTTTATCTAGTTCGTTGGGTACGACGGCACTGGTTTTATCTAGATAGATGGGGAGGATGACACTGGTTTTATGCAGACTGATGGTGAGGACGGTACTGGTTTTATGAGAGAGATGGAGAGTACGGCACTGGTATTATGTATATAGATGTGTAGGGTGGCACTGGTTTTTTGTAGGTAGATGGGTGGGACGGCACTGGTTTTATGTAGATAGATGGGTAGGTCGGCACTGGTTTTATGTAGATAGATGAGGAGGACGGCACTGGTTTTATGTAGTTAGATGGGTAGGAGGGCACTGGTTCTATTTAGAGAGATGGGGTGGACTGCACTGGTTTTATGTGGATACATGGGGAGGACAACACTGGTTTTATGTTGATGGATCAGTAGCACGGCACTGGTTTTATTTAGATAGATGGGGAGGACGGCACTGGTTTTATGTAGATATATGGGGAGGATGGCACTGATTTTATGTAGATAGATGAGTAGGATGGCACTGATTTTATGTAGATAGATGGGGAGCACGGCTGGAGTTTTATGTAGTTAGATGGGGAGGACGGCACTGGTATTATGTAGAGAGATGGAAAGGATGGCACTAGTTTTATATAGATAGATGGGGAGGACGGCACTGGTTTTATGTACTTAGTTGGGGCGGACGGCACAGGTTTTATGTAGTTAGATGGGTAGGATGGCACTGGTTTTATGTAGACGGGTGGGTAGGACGGCACTGGTTTTAAGGAGATAGATGAGTAGTATTGCACTGGTTTTATGTAGGGAGATGTGGAGGACGGCCCTGGATTCATGTAGAGAGATGGAGAGAACGGGCACTGGTTTTATGTAGATAGATGGGGAGGACGACACTTGTTTTATGTTGATGGATCAGTAGCACGGCACTGGTTTTATGTAGATAGATGTGGAGGACGGCACTGGATTCATGTAGAGAGATGGAAAGGATGGCACCAGTTTTATATAGATAGATGGGGAGGACGGCACTGGTTTTATGTTGATGGATCAGTAGCACGGCACTGGTTTTATGTAGATAGATGGGGAGGACGACACTGGTTTTATGTTGATGGATCAGTAGCACGGCACTGGTTTTATGTGGATAGATGGGTAGAACGGCAATGGTCTTATGCAGATAGATGAGGAAGATGGCACTGGTTCTATGTAGAGAGATGGAGAGGACGGCACTGGTATTATGTAGTTAGATGGGGAGGTTGGCACTGGTTTTATCTAGTTCGTTGGGTACGACAGCACTGGTTTTATCTAGATTGATGGGGAGGAGGACACTGGTTTTATGCAGACAGATGGGGAGGACGGTACTGGTTTTTTGAGAGAGCTGGAGAGTATGGGACTGGTTTTATTTAGATAGATGGGGAGGACGGCACTGGTTTTATGCAGATATATGGGGAGGATGGCACTGGTTTTATGTAGATAGATTAGTAGGATGGCACTGATTTTATGTAGATAGATGGGGAGGACGGCACTGGTTTTATGTAGTTAGATGGGGAGGACAGCACTGGTATTATGTAGAGAGATGGAAAGGATGGCACTAGTTTTATATAGATAGATGGGGTGGACGGCACTGGTATTATGTAGAGAGATGGAAAGGATGGCACTAGTTTTATATAGATAGATGGGGTGGACGGCACTGGTTTTATGTTGATAGGTGGGGAGGATGACACTGGTTTTATGTACTTAGTTGGGGCGGACAGCACAGGTTTTATGTAGTTAGATGGGTAGGATGGCACTGGTTTTATGTAGACGGGAGGGTAGGACGGCACTGGTTTTATTTAGAGAGATGGGGAGGATGGCACTGGTTTTATGTAGAGAGATGGAAAGGATGGCACTAGTTTTATATAGATAGATGGGGTGGACGGCACTGGTTTTATGTTGATAGGTGGGGAGGATGACACTGGTTTTATGTACTTAGTTGGGGCGGACAGCACTGGATTCATGTAGAGAGATGGAGAGTACGGCACTGGTATTGTGTATATAGATGGGTAGGACGGCCATGGTCTTATGTAGATAGATGAGGAAAAGGGCACTGGTTTTATGTAGAGAGATGGAGAGGATGGCACTGGTGTTATGTAGTTAGACGGGGAGGATGGCGCTGGTTTTATCTAGTCCGTTGGGTACGACGGCACTGGTTTTATCTAGATAGATGGGGAGGATGACACT
This sequence comes from Mobula birostris, assembly GCF_030028105.1. Classification (NCBI taxonomy): domain Eukaryota; kingdom Metazoa; phylum Chordata; class Chondrichthyes; order Myliobatiformes; family Myliobatidae; genus Mobula; species Mobula birostris. The sequence continues at coordinate 101,983 of NW_027278271.1, forward strand.
GGTTTTATGCAGACAGATGGTGAGGACGGTACTGGTTTTATGAGAGAGATGGAGAGTACGGCACAGGTATTATGTATATAGATGTGTAGGGTGGCACTGGTTTTTTGTAGTTAGATGGGTGGGACGGCACTGGTTTTATGTAGATAGATGGGGAGGACAACACTGGTTTTATGTTGATGGATCAGTAGCACGGCACTGGTTTTATGTAGATAGATGGGTAGGACGGCAATAGTCTTATGCAGATAGATGAGGAAGATGGCACTGGTTTTATGTAGAGAGATAGAGAGGACGGCACTGGTATTATGTAGTTAGATGGGGAGGATGGCACTGGTTTTATCTAGTTCGTTGGGTACGACGGCACTGGTTTTATCTGGATTGATGGAGAGGACGACACTGGTTTTATTCAGACAGATGAGGAGGACGGTACTGGTTTTATGAGAGAGATGGAGAGTACGGCACTGGTATTATGTATATAGATGGGTAGGGTGGCACTGGTTTTATGTAGAGAGATGCAGAGGACAGGACTGGTTTTATGTAGATAGATGGGGAGGACGGCACTGGTTTTATGTAGATAGATGGGTAGGATGGCACTGGTTTTATTTAGATAAATGGGGAGGACGGCACTGGTTTTATGTAGATATATGGGGAGGATGACACTGATTTTATGTAGATAGATGAGTAGGATGGCACTGATTTTATGTAGATAGATGGGGAGCACGGCTCGGGTTTTATGTAGTTAGATGGGGAGGACGGCACTGGTATTATGCAGAGAGATGGAAAGGATGGCACTAGTTTTATATAGATAGATGGGGAGGACGGCACTGGTTTTATGTACTTAGTTGGGGCGGACGGCACAGGTTTTATGTAGTTAGATGGGTAGGATGGCACTGGTTTTATGTCGACGGGTGGGTAGGACGGCACTGGTTTTATGGAGATAGATGAGTAGTATTGCACTGGTTTTATGTAGGGAGATGTGGAGGACGGCACTGGATTCATGTAGAGAGATGGAGAGAACGGGCACTGGTTTTATGTAGATGGATGAGTAGGATTGCACTGGTTTTATGTAGGGAGATGTGGTGGACGGCACCGGATTCATGTAGAGAGATGGAGAGAACGGGCACTGGTTTTATGTAGAGAGATGTGGAGGACGGCACTGGATTCATGTAGAGAGATGGAAAGGATGGCACTAGTTTTATATAGATAGATGGGGAGGACGGCACTGGTTTTCTGTAGATAGATGGGGAGGACGACACTGGTTTTATGTTGATGGATCAGTAGCATGGCACTGGTTTTATGTAGATAGATGGGTAGGACGGCAATGGTCTTATGCAGATAGATGAGGAAGATGGCACTGGTTTTATGTAGAGAGATGGAGAGGACGGCACTGGTATTATGTAGTTAGATGGGGAGGTTGGCACTGGTTTTATCTAGTTCGTTGGGTACGACGGCACTGGTTTTATCTAGATTGATGGGGAGGACGACACTGGTTTTATGCAGACAGATGGGGAGGACGGCACTGGTTTTATGTAGATATATGGGGAGGATGGCACTGGTTTTATGTAGATAGATGAGTAGGATGGCACTGATTTTATGTAGATAGATGGGGAGGACGGCACTGGTTTTATGTAGTTAGATGTTGAGGACAGCACTGGTATTATGTAGAGAGATGGAAAGGATGGCACTAGTTTTATATAGATAGATGGGGAGGATGACACTGGTTTTATGTACTTAGTTGGGGCGGACGGCACAGGTTTTATGTAGTTAGAAGGGTAGGATGGCTCTGGTTTTATGTAGACGGGAGGGTAGGACGGCACTGGTTTTATTTAGAGAGATGGGGAGGATGGCACTGGATTCATGTAGAGAGATGGAGAGTACGGCACTGGTATTATGTATATAGATGGGTAGGACGGCCATGGTCTTATGTAGATAGATGAGGAAATTGGCACTGGTTTTATGTAGAGAGATGGAGAGGATGGCACTGGTATTATGTAGTTAGACGGGGAGGATGGCGCTGGTTTTATCTAGTTCGTTGGGTACGACGGCTCTGGTTTTATCTAGATAGATGGGGAGGATGACACTGGTTTTATGCAGACAGATGGTGAGGACGGTACTGGTTTTATGAGAGAGATGGAGAGTACGGCACTGGTATTATGTATATAGATGTGTAGGGTGGCACTGGTTTTTTGTAGGTAGATGGGTGGGATGGCACTGGTTTTATGTAGATAGATGGGTAGGTCGGCACTGGTTTTATGTAGATAGATGAGGAGGACGGCACTGGTTTTATGTAGTTAGATGGGTAGGAGGGCACTGGTTCTATTTAGAGAGATGGGGTGGAATGCACTGGTTTTATGTTGATGGATCAGTAGGACGGCACTGGTTTTATGTAGATAGATGAGTAGGATGGCACTGGTTTTATGTAGAGAGATGTGGAGGACGGCACTGGATTCATGTAGAGAGATGGAGAGAATGGGCACTGGTTTTATGTAGGTAGATGGGGTGGACTGCACTGGTTTTATGTGGATAGATGGGGAGGACAACACTGGTTTTATGTTGATGGATCAGTAGCACGGCACTGGTTTTATGTAGATAGATGGGTAGGACGGCAATGGTCTTATGCAGATAGATGAGGAAGATGGCACTGGTTTTATGTAGAGAGATAGAGAGGACGGCACTGGTATTATGTAGTTAGATGGGGAGGATGGCACTGGTTTTATCTAGTTCGTTGGGTACGACGGCACTGGTTTTATCTGGATTGATGGAGAAGACGACACTGGTTTTATGCAGACAGATGGGGAGGACGGTACTGGTGTTATGAGAGAGATGGAGAGTACGGCACTGGTATTATGTATATAGATGGGTAGGGTGGCACTGGTTTTATGTAGAGAGATGCAGAGGACAGGACTGGTTTTATGTAGATAGATGGGGAGGACGGCACTGGTTTTATGTAGATAGATGGGTAGGATGGCACTGGTTTTATTTAGATAGATGGGGAGGACGGCACTGGTTTTATGTAGATATATGGGGAGGATGGCACTGATTTTATGTAGATAGATGAGTAGGATGGCACTGATTTTATGTAGATAGATGGGGAGGACGGCTCGGGTTTTATGTAGTTAGATGGGGAGGACGGCACTGGTATTATGTAGAGAGATGGAAAGGATGGCACTAGTTTTATATAGATAGATGGGGAGGACGGCACTGGTTTTATGTACTTAGTTGGGGCGGACGGCACAGGTTTTATGTAGTTAGATGGGTAGGATGGCACTGGTTTTATGTAGACGGGTGGGTAGGACGGCACTGGTTTTAAGGAGATAGATGAGTAGTATTGCACTGGTTTTATGTAGGGAGATGTGGAGGACGGCACTGGATTCATCTAGAGAGATGGAGAGAACGGGCACTGGTTTTATGTAGATAGATGGGGAGGACGACACTTGTTTTATGTTGATGGATCAGTAGCACGGCACTGGTTTTATGTAGATAGATGTGGAGGACGGCACTGGATTCATGTAGAGAGATGGAAAGGATGGCACCAGTTTTATATAGATAGATGGGGAGGACGGCACTGGTTTTATGTTGATGGATCAGTAGCATGGCACTGGTTTTATGTAGATAGATGGGTAGCACAGCAATGGTCTTATGCAGATAGATGAGGAAGATGGCACTGGTTTTATGTAGAGAAATGGAGAGGACGGCACTGGTATTATGTAGTTAGATGGGGAGGTTGGCACTGGTTTTATCCAGTTCGTTGGGTACGACGGCACTGGTTTTATCTAGATTGATGGGGAGGACGACACTGGTTTTATGCAGACAGATGGGGAGGACGGTACTGTTTTTATGAGAGAGCTGGAGAGTATGGGACTGGTTTTATTTAGATAGATGGGGAGGACGGCACTGGTTTTATGTAGATATATGGGGAGGATGGCACTGGTTTTATGTAGATAGATGAGTAGGATGGCACTGATTTTATGTAGATAGATGGGGAGGACGGCACTGGTTTTATGTAGTTAGATGGGGAGGACAGCACTGGTATTATGTAGAGAGATGGAAAGGATGGCACTAGTTTTATATAGATAAATGGGGAGGACGGCACTGGTTTTATGTTGATAGGTGGGGAGGATGACTCTGGTTTTATGTACTTAGTTGGGGCGGACAGCACAGGTTATATGTAGTTAGATGGGTAGGATGGCACTGGTTTTATGTAGACGGGAGGGTAGGACGGCACTTGTTTTATTTAGAGAGATGGGGAGGATGGCACTGGTTTTATGTAGAGAGATTGAGAACACGGCACTGGTTTTACGTAGATAGATGGGTAGGACAGCACTGGATTCATGTAGAGAGATGGAGAGTACGGCACTGGTATTATGTATATAGATGGGTAGGACGGCCATGGTCTTATTTAGATAGATGAGGAAAATGGCACTGGTTTTATGTAGAGAGATGGAGAGGATGGCACTGGTAAGATGTAGTTAGACGGGGAGGATGGCGCTGGTTTTATCTAGTTCGTTGGGTACGACGGCACTGGTTTTATCTAGATAGATGGGGAGGATGACACTGGTTTTATGCAGACAGATGGTGAGGACGGTACTGGTTTTATGAGAGAGATGGAGAGTACGGCACTGGTATTATGTATATAGATGTGTAGGGTGGCACTGGTTTTTTGTAGGTACATGGGTGGGACGGCACTGGTTTTATGTAGATAGATGGGGAGGACAACACTGGTTTTATGTTGATGGATCAGTAGCACGGCACTGGTTTTATGTAGATAGATGGGTAGGACGGCAATGGTCTTATGCAGATAGATGGGTAGGGTGGCACTGGTTTTATGTAGAGAGATGCAGAGGACATGACTGGTTTTATGTAGATAGATGGGGAGGACGGCACTGGTTTTATGTAGATAGATGGGTAGGATGGCACTGGTTTTATTTAGATAGATGGGGAGGACGGCACTGGTTTTATGTAGATATATGGGGAGGATGGCACTGATTTTATGTAGATAGATGAGTAGGATGGCACTGATTTTATGTAGATAGATGGGGAGCACGGCTCGGGTTTTATGTAGTTAGATGGGGAGGACGGCACTGGTATTATGTAGAGAGATGGAAAGGATAGCACTAGTTTTATATAGATAGATGGGGAGGACGGCACTGGTTTTATGTACTTAGTTGGGGCGGACGGCACAGGTTTTATGTAGTTAGATGGGTAGGATGGCACTGGTTTTATGTCGACGGGTGGGTAGGACGGCACTGGTTTTATGGAGATAGATGAGTAGTATTGCACTGGTTTTATGTAGGGAGATGTGGAGGACGGCACTGGATTCATGTAGAGAGATGGAGAGAACGGGCACTGGTTTTATGTAGATGGATGAGTAGGATTACACTGGTTTTATGTAGGGAGATGTGGTGGACGGCACCGGATTCATGTAGAGAGACGGAGAGAACGGGCACTGGTTTTATGTAGATAGATGTGGAGGACGGCACTGGATTCATGTAGAGAGATGGAAAGGATGGCACTAGTTTTATATAGATAGATGGGGAGGACGGCACTGGTTTTCTGTAGATAGATGGGGAGGACGACACTGGTTTTATGTTGATCGATCAGTAGCATGGCACTGGTTTTATGTAGATAGATGGGTAGGACGGCAATGGTCTTATGCAGATAGATGAGGAAGATGGCACTGGTTTTATGTAGAGAGATGGAGAGGACGGCACTGGTATTATGTAGTTAGATGGGGAGGTTGGCACTGGTTTTATCTAGTTCGTTGGGTACGACGGCACTGGTTTTATCTAGATTGGTGGGGAGGACAACACTGGTTTTATGCAGACAGATGGGGAGGACGGTACTGGTTTTATGAGAGAGCTGGAGAGTATGGGACTGGTTTTATTTAGATAGATGGGGAGGACGGCACTGGTTTTATGTAGATATATGGGGAGGATGGCACTGGTTTTATGTAGATAGATGAGTAGGATGGCACTGATTTTATGTCGAAAGATGGGGAGGACGGCACTGGTTTTATGTAGTTAGATGGGGAGGACAGCACTGGTATTATGTAGAGAGATGGAAAGGATGGCACTAGTTTTATATAGATAGATGGGGAGGATGACACTGGTTTTATGTACTTAGTTGGGGCGGACGGCACAGGTTTTATGTAGTTAGATGGGTAGGATGGCACTGGTTTTATGTAGACGGGAGGGTAGGACGGCACTGGTTTTATTTAGAGAGATGGGGAGGATGGCACTGGTTTTATGTAGAGAGATTGAGAACACGGCACCGGTTTTACGTAGATAGATGGGTAGGACAGCACTGGATTCATGTAGAGAGATGGAGAGTACGGCACTGGTATTATGTAGTTAGATGGGTAGGAGGGCACTGGTTCTATTTAGAGAGATGGGGTGGAATGCACTGGTTTTATGTTGATGGATCAGTAGGACGGCACTGGTTTTATGTAGATAGATGAGTAGGATGGCACTGGTTTTATGCAGAGAGATGTGGAGGACGGCACTGGATTCATGTAGAGAGATGGAGAGAATGGGCACTGGTTTTATGTAGGTAGATGGGGTGGACTGCACTGGTTTTATGTGGATAGATGGGGAGGACAACACTGGTTTTATGTTGATGGATCAGTAGCACGGCACTGGTTTTATGTAGATAGATGGGTAGGACGGCAATGGTCTTATGCAGATAGATGAGGAAGATGGCACTGGTTTTATGTAGAGAGATAGAGAGGACGGCACTGGTATTATGTAGTTAGATGGGGAGGATGGCACTGGTTTTATCTAGTTCGTTGGGTACGTTGGCACTGGTTTTATCTAGATTGATGGGGAGCACGACACTGGTTTTATGCAGACAGATGGGGAGGACGGTACTGGTTTTATGAGAGAGATAGAGAGTACAGCACTGGTATTATGTATATAGATGGGTAGGATGGCACTGGTTTTATTTAGATATATGGGGAGGATGGCACTGGTTTTATGTAGATAGATGAGTAGGATGGCACTGGTTTTATGTAGATAGATGGGTAGGATGGCACTGGTTTTATTTAGATAGATGGGGAGGACGGCACTGGTTTTATGTAGATATATGGGGAGGATGGCACTGATTTTATGTAGATAGATGAGTAGGATGGCACTGATTTTATGTAGATAGATGGGGAGGACGGCTCGGGTTTTATGTAGTTAGATGGGGAGGACGGCACTGGTATTATGTAGAGAGATGGAAAGGATGGCACTAGTTTTATATAGATAGATGGGGAGGACGGCACTGGTTTTATGTACTTAGTTGGGGCGGACGGCACAGGTTTTATGTAGTTAGATGGGTAGGATGGCACTGGTTTTATGTAGACGGGTGGGTAGGACGGCACTGGTTTTAAGGAGATAGATGAGTAGTATTGCACTGGTTTTATGTAGGGAGATGTGGAGGACGGCACTGGATTCATCTAGAGAGATGGAGAGAACGGGCACTGGTTTTATGTAGATAGATGGGGAGGACGACACTTGTTTTATGTTGATGGATCAGTAGCACGGCACTGGTTTTATGTAGATAGATGTGGAGGACGGCACTGGATTCATGTAGAGAGATGGAAAGGATGGCACCAGTTTTATATAGATAGATGGGGAGGACGGCACTGGTTTTATGTTGATGGATCAGTAGCATGGCACTGGTTTTATGTAGATAGATGGGTAGCACAGCAATGGTCTTATGCAGATAGATGAGGAAGATGGCACTGGTTTTATGTAGAGAAATGGAGAGGACGGCACTGGTATTATGTAGTTAGATGGGGAGGTTGGCACTGGTTTTATCCAGTTCGTTGGGTACGACGGCACTGGTTTTATCTAGATTGATGGGGAGGACGACACTGGTTTTATGCAGACAGATGGGGAGGACGGTACTGTTTTTATGAGAGAGCTGGAGAGTATGGGACTGGTTTTATTTAGATAGATGGGGAGGACGGCACTGGTTTTATGTAGATATATGGGGAGGATGGCACTGGTTTTATGTAGATAGATGAGTAGGATGGCACTGATTTTATGTAGATAGATGGGGAGGACGGCACTGGTTTTATGTAGTTAGATGGGGAGGACAGCACTGGTATTATGTAGAGAGATGGAAAGGATGGCACTAGTTTTATATAGATAAATGGGGAGGACGGCACTGGTTTTATGTTGATAGGTGGGGAGGATGACTCTGGTTTTATGTACTTAGTTGGGGCGGACAGCACAGGTTATATGTAGTTAGATGGGTAGGATGGCACTGGTTTTATGTAGACGGGAGGGTAGGACGGCACTGGTTTTATTTAGAGAGATGGGGAGGATGGCACTGGTTTTATGTAGAGAGATTGAGAACACGGCACTGGTTTTACGTAGATAGATGGGTAGGACAGCACTGGATTCATGTAGAGAGATGGAGAGTACGGCACTGGTATTATGTATATAGATGGGTAGGACGGCCATGGTCTTATTTAGATAGATGAGGAAAATGGCACTGGTTTTATGTAGAGAGATGGAGAGGATGGCACTGGTAAGATGTAGTTAGACGGGGAGGATGGCGCTGGTTTTATCTAGTTCGTTGGGTACGACGGCACTGGTTTTATCTAGATAGATGGGGAGGATGACACTGGTTTTATGCAGACAGATGGTGAGGACGGTACTGGTTTTATGAGAGAGATGGAGAGTACGGCACTGGTATTATGTATATAGATGTGTAGGGTGGCACTGGTTTTTTGTAGGTAGATGGGTGGGACGGCACTGGTTTTATGTAGATAGATGGGGAGGACAACACTGGTTTTATGTTGATGGATCAGTAGCACGGCACTGGTTTTATGTAGATAGATGCAGAGGACAGGACTGGTTTTATGTAGATAGATGGGGAGGACGGCACTGGTTTTATGTAGATAGATGGGTAGGATGGCACTGGTTTTATTTAGATAGATGGGGAGGACGGCACTGGTTTTATGTAGATATATGGGGAGGATGGCACTGATTTTATGTAGATAGATGAGTAGGATGGCACTGATTTTATGTAGATAGATGGGGAGCACGGCTCGGGTTTTATGTAGTTAGATGGGGAGGACGGCACTGGTATTATGTAGAGAGATGGAAAGGATAGCACTAGTTTTATATAGATAGATGGGGAGGACGGCACTGGTTTTATGTACTTAGTTGGGGCGGACGGCACAGGTTTTATGTAGTTAGATGGGTAGGATGGCACTGGTTTTATGTCGACGGGTGGGTAGGACGGCACTGGTTTTATGGAGATAGATGAGTAGTATTGCACTGGTTTTATGTAGGGAGATGTGGAGGACGGCACTGGATTCATGTAGAGAGATGGAGAGAACGGGCACTGGTTTTATGTAGATGGATGAGTAGGATTACACTGGTTTTATGTAGGGAGATGTGGTGGACGGCACCGGATTCATGTAGAGAGACGGAGAGAACGGGCACTGGTTTTATGTAGATAGATGTGGAGGACGGCACTGGATTCATGTAGAGAGATGGAAAGGATGGCACTAGTTTTATATAGATAGATGGGGAGGACGGCACTGGTTTTCTGTAGATAGATGGGGAGGACGACACTGGTTTTATGTTGATCGATCAGTAGCATGGCACTGGTTTTATGTAGATAGATGGGTAGGACGGCAATGGTCTTATGCAGATAGATGAGGAAGATGGCACTGGTTTTATGTAGAGAGATGGAGAGGACGGCACTGGTATTATGTAGTTAGATGGGGAGGTTGGCACTGGTTTTATCTAGTTCGTTGGGTACGACGGCACTGGTTTTATCTAGATTGGTGGGGAGGACAACACTGGTTTTATGCAGACAGATGGGGAGGACGGTACTGGTTTTATGAGAGAGCTGGAGAGTATGGGACTGGTTTTATTTAGATAGATGGGGAGGACGGCACTGGTTTTATGTAGATATATGGGGAGGATGGCACTGGTTTTATGTAGATAGATGAGTAGGATGGCACTGATTTTATGTCGATAGATGGGGAGGACGGCACTGGTTTTATGTAGTTAGATGGGGAGGACAGCACTGGTATTATGTAGAGAGATGGAAAGGATGGCACTAGTTTTATATAGATAGATGGGGAGGATGACACTGGTTTTATGTACTTAGTTGGGGCGGACGGCACAGGTTTTATGTAGTTAGATGGGTAGGATGGCACTGGTTTTATGTAGACGGGAGGGTAGGACGGCACTGGTTTTATTTAGAGAGATGGGGAGGATGGCACTGGTTTTATGTAGAGAGATTGAGAACACGGCACCGGTTTTACGTAGATAGATGGGTAGGACAGCACTGGATTCATGTAGAGAGATGGAGAGTACGGCACTGGTATTATGTAGTTAGATGGGTAGGAGGGCACTGGTTCTATTTAGAGAGATGGGGTGGAATGCACTGGTTTTATGTTGATGGATCAGTAGGACGGCACTGGTTTTATGTAGATAGATGAGTAGGATGGCACTGGTTTTATGCAGAGAGATGTGGAGGACGGCACTGGATTCATGTAGAGAGATGGAGAGAATGGGCACTGGTTTTATGTAGGTAGATGGGGTGGACTGCACTGGTTTTATGTGGATAGATGGGGAGGACAACACTGGTTTTATGTTGATGGATCAGTAGCACGGCACTGGTTTTATGTAGATAGATGGGTAGGACGGCAATGGTCTTATGCAGATAGATGAGGAAGATGGCACTGGTTTTATGTAGAGAGATAGAGAGGACGGCACTGGTATTATGTAGTTAGATGGGGAGGATGGCACTGGTTTTATCTAGTTCGTTGGGTACGTTGGCACTGGTTTTATCTAGATTGATGGGGAGGACGACACTGGTTTTATGCAGACAGATGGGGAGGACGGTACTGGTTTTATGAGAGAGATAGAGAGTACAGCACTGGTATTATGTATATAGATGGGTAGGATGGCACTGGTTTTATTTAGATATATGGGGAGGATGGCACTGGTTTTATGTAGATAGATGAGTAGGATGGCACTGATTTTATGTAGATAGATGGGGAGGACGGCACTGGTTTTATGTTGATAGGTGGGGAGGATGACACTGGTTTTATGTAGTTAGATGGGTAGGATGGCACTGGTTTTATGTAGACGGGAGGGTAGGACGGCACTGGTTTTATTTAGAGAGATGGGGAGGATGGCACTGGTTTTATGTAGACAGATTGAGAACACGGCACTGGTTTTACGTAGATAGATGGGTAGGACAGCACTGGATTCATGTAGAGAGATGGAGAGTACGGCACTGGTATTATGTATATAGATGGGTAGGACGGCCATGGTCTTATGTAGATAGATGGGTAGGTCGGCACTGGTTTTATGTAGTTAGATGGGTAGGAGGGCACTGGTTCTATTTAGAGAGATGGGGTGGACTGCACTGGTTTTATGTGGATACATGGGGAGGACAACACTGGTTTTATGTTGATGGATCAGTAGCACGGCACTGGTTTTATGTAGATAGATGGGTAGGACGGCAATGGTCTTATGCAGATAGATGAGGAAGATGGCACTGGTTTTATGTAGTTAGATGGGTAGGATGGCACTGGTTTTATTTAGATAGATGGGGAGGACGGCACTGGTTTTATGTAGTTAGATGGGTAGGATGGCACTGGTTTTATTTAGATAGATGGGGAGGACGGCACTGGTTTTATGTAGATATATGGGGAGGATGGCACTGATTTTATGTAGATAGATGAGTAGGATGGCACTGATTTTATGTAGATAGATGGGGAGCACGGCTGGGGTTTTATGTAGTTAGATGGGGAGGACGGCACTGGTATTATGTAGAGAGATGGAAAGGATGGCACTAGTTTTATATAGATAGATGGGGAGGACGGCACTGGTTTTATGTACTTAGTTGGGGCGGACGGCACAGGTTTTATGTAGTTAGATGGGTAGGATGGCACTGGTTTTATGTAGACGGGTGGGTAGGACGGCACTGGTTTTAAGGAGATAGATGAGTAGTATTGCACTGGTTTTATGTAGGGAGATGTGGAGGACGGCCCTGGATTCATGTAGAGAGATGGAGAGAACGGGCACTGGTTTTATGTAGATAGATGGGGAGGACGACACTTGTTTTATGTTGATGGATCAGTAGCACGGCACTGGTTTTATGTAGATAGATGTGGAGGACGGCACTGGATTCATGTAGAGAGATGGAAAGGATGGCACCAGTTTTATATAGATAGATGGGGAGGACGGCACTGGTTTTATGTTGATGGATCAGTAGCACGGCACTGGTTTTATGTAGATAGATGGGGAGGACGACACTGGTTTTATGTTGATGGATCAGTAGCACGGCACTGGTTTTATGTGGATAGATGGGTAGGACGGCAATGGTCTTATGCAGATAGATGAGGAAGATGGCACTGGTTCTATGTAGAGAGATGGAGAGGACGGCACTGGTATTATGTAGTTAGATGGGGAGGTTGGCACTGGTTTTATCTAGTTCGTTGGGTACGACAGCACTGGTTTTATCTAGATTGATGGGGAGGACGACACTGGTTTTATGCAGACAGATGGGGAGGACGGTACTGGTTTTTTGAGAGAGCTGGAGAGTATGGGACTGGTTTTATTTAGATAGATGGGGAGGACGGCACTGGTTTTATGCAGATATATGGGGAGGATGGCACTGGTTTTATGTAGATAGATTAGTAGGATGGCACTGATTTTATGTAGATAGATGGGGAGGACGGCACTGGTTTTATGTAGTTAGATGGGGAGGACAGCACTGTTATTATGTAGAGAGATGGAAAGGATGGCACTGGTTTTATGTAGATAGATGTGGAGGACGGCACTGGTTTTATGTTGATAGGTGGGGAGGATGACACTGGTTTTATGTACTTAGTTGGGGCGGACAGCACAGGTTTTGTGTAGTTAGATGGGTAGGATGGCACTGGTTTTATTTAGAGAGATGGGGAGGATGGCACTGGTTTTATGTAGAGAGATTGAGAACACGGCACTGGTTTTACGGAAATAGATGGGTAGGACAGCACTGGATTCATGTAGAGAGATGGAGAGTACAGCACTGGTATTGTGTATATAGATGGGTAGGACGGCCATGGTCTTATGTAGATAGATGAGGAAAATGGCACTGGTTTTATGTAGAGAGATGGAGAGGATGGCACTGGTGTTATGTAGTTAGACGGGGAGGATGGCGCTGGTTTTATCTAGTCCGTTGGGTACGACGGCACTGGTTTTATCTAGATAGATGGGGAGGATGACACTGGTTTTATGCAGACAGATGGTGAGGACGGTACTGGTTTTATGAGAGAGATGGAGAGTACGGCACTGGTATTATGTATATAGATGTGTAGGGTGGCACTGGTTTTTTGTAGGTAGATGGGTGGGACGGCACTGGTTTTATGTAGATAGATGGGGAGGACAACACTGGTTTTATGTTGATGGATCAGTAGCACGGCACTGGTTTTATGTAGATAGATGGGTAGGACGGCAATGGTCTTATGCAGATAGATGAGGAAGATGGCACTGGTTTTATGTAGAGAGATAGAGAGGACGGCACTGGTATTATGTAGTTAGATGGGGAGGATGGCACTGGTTTTATCTAGTTCGTTGGGTACGACGGCACTGGTTTTATCTGGATTGATGGAGAGGACGACACTGGTTTTATTCAGACAGATGAGGAGGACGGTACTGGTTTTATGAGAGAGATGGAGAGTACGGCACTGGTATTATGTATATAGATGGGTAGGGTGGCACTGGTTTTATGTAGAGAGATGCAGAGGACAGGACTGGTTTTATGTAGATAGATGGGGAGGACGGCACTGGTTTTATGTAGATAGATGGGTAGGATGGCACTGGTTTTATTTAGATAAATGGGGAGGACGGCACTGGTTTTATGTAGATATATGGGGAGGATGACACTGATTTTATGTAGATAGATGGGGAGCACGGCTCGGGTTTTATGTAGTTAGATGGGGAGGACGGCACTGGTATTATGTAGAGAGATGGAAAGGATGATACTAGTTTTATACAGATAGATGGGGAGGACGGCACTGGTTTTATGTACTTAGTTGGGGCGGACGGCACAGGTTTTATGTAGTTAGATGGGTAGGATGGCACTGGTTTTATGTCGACGGGTGGGTAGGACGGCACTGGTTTTATGGAGATAGATGAGTAGTATTGCACTGGTTTTATGTAGGGAGATGTGGAGGACCGCACTGGATTCATGTAGAGAGATGGAGAGAACGGGCACTGGTTTTATGTAGATGGATGAGTAGGATTGCACTGGTTTTATGTAGGGAGATGTGGTGGACGGCACCGGATTCATGTAGAGAGATGGAGAGAACGGGCACTGGTTTTATGTAGAGAGATGTGGAGGACGGCACTGGATTCATGTAGAGAGATGGAAAGGATGGCACTAGTTTTATATAGATAGATGGGGAGGACGGCACTGGTTTTCTGTAGATAGATGGGGAGGACGACACTGGTTTTATGTTGATGGATCAGTAGCATGGCACTGGTTTTATGTAGATAGATGGGTAGGACGGCAATGGTCTTATGCAGATAGATGAGGAAGATGGCACTGGTTTTATGTAGAGAGATGGAGAGGACGGCACTGGTATTATGTAGTTAGATGTTGAGGACAGCACTGGTATTATGTAGAGAGATGGAAAGGATGGCACTAGTTTTATATAGATAGATGGGGAGGATGACACTGGTTTTATGTACTTAGTTGGGGCGGACGGCACAGGTTTTATGTGGTTAGAAGGGTAGGATGGCTCTGGTTTTATGTAGACGGGAGGGTAGGACGGCACTGGTTTTATTTAGAGAGATGGGGAGGATGGCACTGGATTCATGTAGAGAGATGGAGAGTACGGCACTGGTATTATGTATATAGATGGGTAGGACGGCCATGGTCTTATGTAGATAGATGAGAAAATTGGCACTGGTTTTATGTAGAGAGATGGAGAGGATGGCACTGGTATTATGTAGTTAGACGGGGATGATGGCGCTGGTTTTATCTAGTTCGTTGGGTACGACGCCACTGGTTTTATCTAGATAGATGGGGAGGATGACACTGGTTTTATGCAGACAGATGGTGAGGACGGTACTGGTTTTATGAGAGAGATGGAGAGTACGGCACTGGTATTATGTATATAGATGTGTAGGGTGGCACTGGTTTTTTGTAGGTAGATGGGTGGGATGGCACTGGTTTTATGTAGATAGATGGGTAGGTCGGCACTGGTTTTATGTAGATAGATGAGGAGGACGGCACTGGTTTTATGTAGTTAGATGGGTAGGAGGGCACTGGTTCTATTTAGAGAGATGGGGTGGAATGCACTGGTTTTATGTTGATGGATCAGTAGGACGGCACTGGTTTTATGTAGATAGATGAGTAGGATGGCACTGGTTTTATGTAGAGAGATGTGGAGGACGGCACTGGATTCATGTAGAGAGATGGAGAGAATGGGCACTGGTTTTATGTAGGTAGATGGGGTGGACTGCACTGGTTTTATGTGGATAGATGGGGAGGACAACACTGGTTTTATGTTGATGGATCAGTAGCACGGCACTGGTTTTATGTAGATAGATGGGTAGGACGGCAATGGTCTTATGCAGATAGATGAGGAAGATGGCACTGGTTTTATGTAGAGAGATAGAGAGGACGGCACTGGTATTATGTAGTTAGATGGGGAGGATGGCACTGGTTTTATCTAGTTCGTTGGGTACGACGGCACTGGTTTTATCTGGATTGATGGAGAAGACGACACTGGTTTTATGCAGACAGATGGGGAGGACGGTACTGGTGTTATGAGAGAGATGGAGAGTACGGCACTGGTATTATGTATATAGATGGGTAGGGTGGCACTGGTTTTATGTAGAGAGATGCAGAGGACAGGACTGGTTTTATGTAGATAGATGGGGAGGACGGCACTGGTTTTATGTAGATAGATGGGTAGGATGGCACTGGTTTTATTTAGATAGATGGGGAGGACGGCACTGGTTTTATGTAGATAGATGGGGAGGACGGCACTGGTTTTATGTACTTAGCTGGGGCGGACGGCACAGGTTTTATGTAGTTAGATGGGTAGGATGGCACTGGTTTTATGTAGACGGGTGGGTAGGACGGCACTGGTTTTAAGGAGATAGATGAGTAGTATTGCACTGGTTTTATGTAGGGAGATGTGGAGGACGGCACTGGATTCCTCTAGAGAGATGGAGAGAACGGGCACTGGTTTTATGTAGATAGATGGGGAGGACGACACTTGTTTTATGTTGATGGATCAGTAGCACGGCACTGGTTTTATGTAGATAGATGTGGAGGACGGCACTGGATTCATGTAGAGAGATGGAAAGGATGGCACCAGTTTTATATAGATAGATGGGGAGGACGGCACTGGTTTTATGTTGATGGATCAGTAGCATGGCACTGGTTTTATGTAGATAGATGGGTAGCACGGCAATGGTCTTATGCAGATAGATGAGGAAGATGGCACTGGTTTTATGTAGAGAAATGGAGAGGACGGCACTGGTATTATGTAGTTAGATGGGGAGGTTGGCACTGGTTTTATCCAGTTCGTTGGGTACGACGGCACTGGTTTTATCTAGATTGATGGGGAGGACGACACTGGTTTTATGCAGACAGATGGGGAGGACGGTACTGTTTTTATGAGAGAGCTGGAGAGTATGGGACTGGTTTTATTTAGATAGATGGGGAGGACGGCACTGGTTTTATGTAGATATATGGGGAGGATGGCACTGGTTTTATGTTGATAGGTGGGGAGGATGACTCTGGTTTTATGTACTTAGTTGGGGCGGACAGCACAGGTTATATGTAGTTAGATGGGTAGGATGGCACTGGTTTTATGTAGACGGGAGGGTAGGACGGCACTGGTTTTATTTAGAGAGATGGGGAGGATGGCACTGGTTTTATGTAGAGAGATTGAGAACACGGCACTGGTTTTACGTAGATAGATGGGTAGGACAGCACTGGATTCATGTAGAGAGATGGAGAGTACGGCACTGGTATTATGTATATAGATGGGTAGGACGGCCATGGTCTTATGTAGATAGATGAGGAAAATGGCACTGGTTTTATGTAGAGAGATGGAGAGGATGGCACTGGTAAGATGTAGTTAGACGGGGAGGATGGCGCTGGTTTTATCTAGTTCGTTGGGTACGACGGCACTGGTTTTATCTAGATAGATGGGGAGGATGACACTGGTTTTATGCAGAGAGATGGTGAGGACGGTACTGGTTTTATGAGAGAGATGGAGAGTACGGCACTGGTATTATGTATATAGATGTGTAGGGTGGCACTGGTTTTTTGTAGGTAGATGGGTGGGACGGCACTGGTTTTATGTAGATAGATGGGGAGGACAACACTGGTTTTATGTTGATGGATCAGTAGCACGGCACTGGTTTTATGTAGATAGATGGGTAGGACGGCAATGGTCTTATGCAGATAGATGGGTAGGGTGGCACTGGTTTTATGTAGAGAGATGCAGAGGACAGGACTGGTTTTATGTAGATAGATGGGGAGGACGGCACTGGTTTTATGTAGATAGATGGGTAGGATGGCACTGGTTTTATTTAGATAGATGGGGAGGACGGTACTGGTTTTATGTAGATATATGGGGAGGATGGCACTGATTTTATGTAGATAGATGAGTAGGATGGCACTGATTTTATGTAGATAGATGGGGAGCACGGCTCGGGTTTTATGTAGTTAGATGGGGAGGACGGCACTGGTATTATGTAGAGAGATGGAAAGGATAGCACTAGTTTTATATAGATAGATGGGGAGGACGGCACTGGTTTTATGTACTTAGTTGGGGCGGACGGCACAGGTTTTATGTAGTTAGATGGGTAGGATGGCACTGGTTTTATGTCGACGGGTGGGTAGGACGGCACTGGTTTTATGGAGATAGATGAGTAGTATTGCACTGGTTTTATGTAGGGAGATGTGGAGGACGGCACTGGATTCATGTAGAGAGATGGAGAGAACGGGCACTGGTTTTATGTAGATGGATGAGTAGGATTACACTGGTTTTATGTAGGGAGATGTGTTGGACGGCACCGGATTCATGTAGAGAGACGGAAAGGATGGCACTAGTTTTATATAGATAGATGGGGAGGACGGCACTGGTTTTCTGTAGATAGATGGGGAGGACGACACTGGTTTTATGTTGATGGATCAGTAGCATGGCACTGGTTTTATGTAGATAGATGGGTAGGACGGCAATGGTCTTATGCAGATAGATGAGGAAGATGGCACTGGTTTTATGTAGAGAGATGGAGAGGACGGCACTGGTATTATGTAGTTAGATGGGGAGGTTGGCACTGGTTTTATCTAGTTCGTTGGGTACGACGGCACTGGTTTTATCTAGATTGGTGGGGAGGACAACACTGGTTTTATGCAGACAGATGGGGAGGACGGTACTGGTTTTATGAGAGAGCTGGAGAGTATGGGACTGGTTTTATTTAGATAGATGGGGAGGACGGCACTGGTTTTATGTAGATATATGGGGAGGATGGCACTGGTTTTATGTAGATAGATGAGTAGGATGGCACTGATTTTATGTCGATAGATGGGGAGGACGGCACTGGTTTTATGTAGTTAGATGGGGAGGACAGCACTGGTATTATGTAGAGAGATGGAAAGGATGGCACTAGTTTTATATAGATAGATGGGGAGGATGACACTGGTTTTATGTACTTAGTTGGGGCGGACGGCACAGGTTTTATGTAGTTAGATGGGTAGGATGGCACTGGTTTTATGTAGACGGGAGGGTAGGACGGCACTGGTTTTATTTAGAGAGATGGGGAGGATGGCACTGGTTTTATGTAGAGAGATTGAGAACACGGCACCGGTTTTACGTAGATAGATGGGTAGGACAGCACTGGATTCATGTAGAGAGATGGAGAGTACGGCACTGGTATTATGTAGTTAGATGGGTAGGAGGGCACTGGTTCTATTTAGAGAGATGGGGTGGAATGCACTGGTTTTATGTTGATGGATCAGTAGGACGGCACTGGTTTTATGTAGATAGATGAGTAGGATGGCACTGGTTTTATGCAGAGAGATGTGGAGGACGGCACTGGATTCATGTAGAGAGATGGAGAGAATGGGCACTGGTTTTATGTAGGTAGATGGGGTGGACTGCACTGGTTTTATGTGGATAGATGGGGAGGACAACACTGGTTTTATGTTGATGGATCAGTAGCACGGCACTGGTTTTATGTAGATAGATGGTAGGACGGCAATGGTCTTATGCAGATAGATGAGGAAGATGGCACTGGTTTTATGTAGAGAGATAGAGAGGACGGCACTGGTATTATGTAGTTAGATGGGGAGGATGGCACTGGTTTTATCTAGTTCGTTGGGTACGACGGCACTGGTTTTATCTGGATTGATGGAGAGGACGACACTGGTTTTATGCAGACAGATGGGGAGGACGGTACTGGTTTTATGAGAGAGATGGAGAGTACGGCACTGGTATTATGTATATAGATGGGTAGGGTGGCACTGGTTTTATGTAGAGAGATGCAGAGGACAGGACTGGTTTTATGTAGATAGATGGGGAGGACGGCACTGGTTTTATGTAGAGAGATGGAAAGGATGGCACTAGTTTTATACAGATAGATGGGGAGGACGGCACTGGTTTTATGTACTTAGTTGGGGCGGACGGCGCAGGTTTTATGTAGTTAGATGGGTAGGATGGCACTGGTTTTATGTAGACGGGTGGGTAGGACGGCACTGGTTTTATGGAGATAGAAGAGTAGTATTGCACTGGTTTTATGTAGGGAGATGTGGAGGACGGCACTGGATTCATGTAGAGAGATGGAAAGGATGGCACCAGTTTTATATAGATAGATGGGGAGGACGGCACTGGTTTTCTGTAGATAGATGGGGAGGACGACACTGGTTTTATGTTGATGGATCAGTAGCATGGCACTGGTTTTATGTAGATAGATGGGTAAGACGTCTTATGCAGATAGATGAGGAAGATGGCACTGGTTTTATGTAGAGAGATGGAGAGGACGGCACTGGTATTATGTAGTTAGATGGGGAGGTTGGCACTGGTTTTAACTAGTTCGTTGGGTACGACGGCACTGGTTTTATCTAGATTGATGGGGAGGACGACACTGGTTTTATGCAGACAGATGGGGAGGACGGTACTGGTTTTATGAGAGAGCTGGAGAGTATGGGACTGGTTTTATTTAGATAGATGGGGAGGACGGCACTGGTTTTATGTAGATATATGGGGAGGATGGCACTGGTTTTATGTAGATAGATGAGTAGGATGACACTGATTTTATGTAGATAGATGGGGAGGACGGCACTGGTTTTATGTAGTTAGATGGGGAGGACAGCACTGGTATTATGTAGAGAGATGGAAAGGATGGCACTAGTTTTATATAGATAGATGGGGAGGACGGCACTGGTCTTACGCAGATAGATGAGGAAGATGGCACTGGTTTTATGTAGAGAGATAGAGAGGACGGCACTGGTATTATGTAGTTAGATGGGGAGGATGGCACTGGTTTTATCTAGTTCGTTGGGTACGACGGCACTGGTTTTATCTGGATTGATGGAGAGGACGACACTGGTTTTATGCAGACAGATGGGGAGGACGGTACTGGTTTTACGAGAGAGATGGAGAGTACGGCACTGGTATTATGTATATAGATGGGTAGGGTGGCACTGGTTTTATGTAGAGAGATGCAGAGGACAGGACTGGTTTTATGTAGATAGATGAGGAGGACGGCACTGGTTTTATGTAGATAGATGGGTAGGATGGCACTGGTTTTATTTAGATAGATGGGGAGGACGGCACTGGTTTTATGTAGATATATGGGGAGGATGGCACTGATTTTATGTAGATAGATGGGTAGCACGGCTCGGGTTTTATGTAGTTAGATGGGGAGGACGGCACTGGTATTACGTAGAGAGATGGATAGGATGGCACTGGTTTTATGTAGATGGGTGGGTAGGATGGCACTGGTTTTATGGAGATAGATGAGTAGTATTGCACTGGTTTTTGGTTTTATGTAGGGAGATGTGGAGGACGGCACTGGATTCATGTAGAGAGATGGAGAGAACGGGCACTGGTTTTATGTAGATAGATGGGGAGGACGACACTGGTTTTATGTTGATGGATCAGTAGCACGGCACTGGTTTTATGTAGATAGATGTGGAGGACGGCACTGGATTCATGTAGAGAGATGGAAAGGATGGCACCAGTTTTATATAGATAGATGGGGAGGACGGCACTGGTATTATGTAGTTAGATGGGGATGTTGGCACTGGTTTTATCTAGTTCGTTGGGTACGATGGCACTGGTTTTATCTAGATTGATGGGGAGGACGACACTGGTTTTATGCAGACAGATGGGGAGGACGGTACTGGTTTTATGAGAGAGCTGGAGAGTATGGGACTGGTTTTATTTAGATAGATGGGGAGGACGGCACTGGTTTTATGTAGATATATGGGGAGGATGGCACTGGTTTTATGTAGATAGATGAGTAGGATGGCACTGATTTTATGTAGATAGATGGGGAGGACGGCACTGGTTTTATGTAGATAGAAGGGGAGGACAGCACTGGTATTATGTAGAGAGATGGAAAGGATGGCACTAGTTTTATATAGATAGATGGGGAGGACGGCACTGGTTTTATGTAGATAGGTGGGGAGGATGACACTGGTTTTATGTACTTAGTTGGGGCGGACAGCACAGGTTTTATGTAGTTAGATGGGGAGGATGGCACTGGTTTTATCTAGTACGTTGGGTACGACGGCACTGGTTTTATCTAGATTGATTGGGAGGACGACACTGGTTTTATGCAGACAGATGGGGAGGAAGGTACTGGTTTTATGAGAGAGATGGAGAGTACGGCACTGGTATTATGTATATAGATGGGTAGGGTGGAACTGATTTTATGTAGAGAGATGCAGAGGACAGGACTGGTTTTATGTAGATAGATGGGGAGGACGGCACTGGTTTTATGTAGATAGATGGGTAGGATAGCACTGGTTTTATTTAGATATATGGGGAGGATGGCACTGATTTTATGTAGATACATGAGTAGGATGGCACTGATTTTATGTAGATAGATGGGGAGCACGGCTCGGGTTTTATGTAGTTAGATGGGAAGGACGGCACTGGTATTATGTAGAAAGATGGAAAGGATGGCAGTAGTTTTATATAGATAGATGGGGAGGACGGCACTGGTTTTATGTACTTAGTTGGGGCGGACGGCACAGGTTTTATGTAGTTAGATGGGTAGGATGGCACTGGTTTTATGTAGACGGGTGGGTAGGACGGCACTGGTTTTATGGAGATAGATGAGTAGTATTGCACTGGTTTTATGTAGGGAGATGTGGAGGATGGCACTGGATTCATGTAGAGAGATGGAGTGAACGGGCACTGGTTTTATGTAGATAGATGGGGAGGACGACACTGGTTTTATGTTGATGGATCAGTAGCACGGCACTGGTTTTATGTAGATAGATGTGGAGGACGACACTGGTTTTATGCAGACAGATGGGGAGGACGGTACTGGTTTTATGAGAGAGATGGAGAGTACGGCACTGGTATTATGCATATAGATGTGCAGGGTGGCACTGGTTTTATGTAGATAGATGAGTAGGATGGCACTGATTTTATGTAGATAGATGGGGAGCACGGCTCGGGTTTTATGTAGTTAGATGGGGAGGACGGCACTGGTATTATGTAGAGAGATGGAAAGGATGGCACTAGTTTTATATAGATAGATGGGGAGGACGGCACTGGTTTTATGTACTTAGTTGGGGCGGACGGCACAGGTTTTATGTAGTTAGATGGGTAGGATGGCACTGGTTTTATGTCGACGGGTGGGTAGGACGGCACTGGTTTTATGGAGATAGATGAGTAGTATTGCACTGGTTTTATGTAGGGAGATGTGGAGGACGGCACTGGATTCATGTAGAGAGATGGAGAGAACGGGCGCTGGTTTTATGTAGATGGATGAGTAGGATTGCACTGGTTTTATGTAGGGAGATGTGGTGGACGGCACCGGATTCATGTAGAGAGATGGAGAGAACGGGCACTGGTTTTATGTAGATAGATGTGGAGGACGGCACTGGATTCATGTAGAGAGATGGAAAGGATGGCACTAGTTTTATATAGATAGATGGGGAGGACGGCAATGGTCTTATGCAGATAGATGAGGAAGATGGCACTGGTTTTATGTAGAGAGATGGAGAGGACGGCACTGGTATTATGTAGTTAGATGGGGAGGTTGGCACTGGTTTTATCTAGTTCGTTGGGTACGACGGCACTGGTTTTATCTAGATTGATGGGGAGGACGACACTGGTTTTATGCAGACAGATGGGGAGGACGGTACTGGTTTTATGAGAGAGCTGGAGAGTATGGGACTGGTTTTATTTAGATAGATGGGGAGGACGGCACTGGTTTTATGTAGATATATGGGGAGGATGGCACTGGTTTTATGTAGATAGATGAGTAGGATGGTACTGATTTTATGTAGATAGATGGGGAGGACGGCACTGGTTTTATGTAGTTAGATGGGGAGGACAGCACTGGTATTATGTAGAGAGATGGAAAGGATGGCACTAGTTTTATATAGATAGATGGGGAGGACGGCACTGGTCTTATGCAGATAGATGAGGAAGATGCCACTGGTTTTATGTAGAGAGATAGAGAGGACGGCACTGGTATTATGTAGTTAGATGGGGAGGATGGCACTAGTTTTATCTAGTTCGTTGGGTACGACGGCACTGGTTTTATCTGGATTGATGGAGAGGACGACACTGGTTTTATGCAGACAGATGGGGAGGACGGTACTGGTTTTATGAGAGAGATGGAGAGTACGGCACTGGTATTATGTATATAGATGGGTAGGGTGGCACTGGTTTTATGTAGAGAGATGCAGAGGACAGGACTGGTTTTATGTAGATAGATGAGGAGGACGGCACTGGTTTTATGTAGATAGATGGGTAGGATGGCACTGGTTTTATTTAGATAGATGGGGAGGACGGCACTGGTTTTATGTAGATATATGGGGAGGATGGCACTGATTTTATGTAGATAGATGAGTAGGATGGCACTGATTTTATGTAGATAGATGGGGAGCACGGCTCGGGTTTTATGTAGTTAGATGGGGAGGACGGCACTGGTATTATGTAGAGAGATGGAAAGGATGGCACTAGTTTTATATAGATAGATGGGGAGGACGGCACTGGTTTTATGTACTTAGTTGGGGCGGACGGCGCAGGTTTTATGTAGTTAGATGGGTAGGATGGCACTGGTTTTATGTAGACGGGTGGGTAGGATGGCACTGGTTTTATGGAGATAGATGAGTAGTATTGCACTGGTTTTATGTAGGGAGATGTGGAGGACGGCACTGGATTCATGTAGAGAGATGGAGAGAACGGGCACTGGTTTTATGTAGATAGATGGGGAGGACGACTCTGGTTTTATGTTGATGGATCAGTAGCACGGCACTGGTTTTATGTAGATAGATGTGGAGGACGGCACTGGATTCATGTAGAGAGATGGAAAGGATGGCACCAGTTTTATATAGATAGATGGGGAGGACGGCACTGGTTTTCTGTAGATAGATGGGGAGGATGACACTGGTTTTATGTTGATGGATCAGTAGCACGGCACTGGTTTTATGTAGATAGATGGGTAGGACGGCAATGGTCTTATGCAGATAGATGAGGAAGATGGCACTGGTTTTATGTAGAGAGATGGAGAGGACGGCACTGGTATTATGTAGTTAGATGGGGATGTTGGCACTGGTTTTATCTAGTTCGTTGGGTACGACGGCACTGGTTTTATCTAGATTGATGGGGAGGACGACACTGGTTTTATGCAGACAGATGGGGAGGACGATACTGGTTTTATGAGAGAGCTGGAGAGTATGGGACTGGTTTTATTTAGATAGATGGGGAGGACGGCACTGGTTTTATGTAGATATATGGGGAGGATGGCACTGGTTTTATGTAGATAGATGAGTAGGATGGCACTGATTTTATGTAGATAGATGGGGGGGACAGCACTGGTATTATGTAGAGAGATGGAAAGGATGGCACTAGTTTTATATAGATAGATGGGGAGGACGGCACTGGTTTTATGTAGATAGGTGGGGAGGATGACACTGGTTTTATGTACTTAGTTGGGGCGGACAGCACAGGTCTTATGTAGATAGATGGGCAGGATGGCACTGGTTTTATGTAGACGGGAGGGTAGGACGGCACTGGTTTTATTTAGAGAGATGGGGAGGACGGCACTGGTTTTATGTACTTAGTTGGGGCGGACGGCACAGGTTTTATGTAGTTAGATGGGTAAGATGTCACTGGTTTTATGTAGACGGGTGGGTAGGACGGCACTGCTTTTATAGAGATAGATGAGTAGTATTGCACTGGTTTTATGTAGGGAGATGTGGAGGATGGCACTGGATTCATGTAGAGAGATGGAGAGAACGGGCACTGGTTTTATGTAGATAGATGTGGAGGACGGCACTGGATTCATGTAGAGAGATGGAAAGGATGGCACCAGTTTTATACAGATAGATGGGGACGACGGCACTGGTTTTCTGTAGAGAGATGGGGAGGACGACACTGGTTTTATGTTGATGGATCAGTAGCATGGCACTGGTTTTATGTAGATAGATGGGTAGGACGGCCATGGTCTTATGTAGATAGATGAGGAAAATGGCACTGGTTTTATGTAGAGAGATGGAGAGGATGGCACTGGTGTTATGTAGTTAGACGGGGAGGATGGCGCTGGTTTTATCTAGTTCGTTGGGTACGACGGCAGTGGTTTTATAGATGGGGAGGATGACACTGGTTTTATGCAGACAGATGGTGAGGACGGTACTGGTTTTATGAGAGAGATGGAGAGTACGGCACTGGTATTATGTATATAGATGTGTAGGGTGGCACTGCTTTTTTGTAGGTAGATGGGTGGGACGGCACTGGTTTTATGTAGATAGATGGGGAGGACAACACTGGTTTTATGTTGATGGATCAGTAGCACGGCACTGGTTTTATGTAGATAGATGGGGAGGACGGCACTGGTTTTATGTACTTAGTTGGGGCGGACGGCACAGGTTTTATGTAGTTAGATGAGTAGGATGGCACTGGTTTTATGTAGGGAGATGTGGTGGACGGCACCGGATTCATGTAGAGAGATGGAGAGAACGGGCACTGGTTTTATGTAGATAGATGTGGAGGACGGCACTGGATTCATGTAGAGAGATGGAAAGGATGGCACTAGTTTTATATAGATAGATGGGGAGGACGGCACTGGTTTTCTGTAGATAGATGGGGAGGACGACACTGGTTTTATGTTGATGGATCAGTAGCATGGCACTGGTTTTATGTAGATAGATGGGTAGGACGGCAATGGTCTTATGCAGATAGATGAGGAAGATGGCACTGGTATTATGTAGAGAGATGGAGAGGACGGCACTGGTATTATGTAGTTAGATGGGGAGGTTGGCACTGGTTTTATCTAGTTCGTTGGGTACGACGGCACTGGTTTTATCTAGATTGATGGGGAGGACGACACTGGTTTTATGCAGACAGATGGGGAGGACGGTACTGGTTTTATGAGAGAGCTGGAGAGTATGGGACTGGTTTTATTTAGATAGATGGGGAGGACGGCACTGGTTTTATGTAGATATATGGGGAGGATGGCACTGGTTTTATGTAGATAGATGAGTAGGATGGCACTGATTTTATGTAGATAGATGGGGAGGACGGCACTGGTTTTATGTAGTTAGATGGGGAGGACAGCACTGGTATTATGTAGAGAGATGGAAAGGATGGCACTAGTTTTATATAGATAGATGGGGAGGATGACACTGGTTTTATGTACTTAGTTGGGGCGGACGGCACAGGTTTTATGTAGTTAGATGGGTAGGATGGCACTGGTTTTATGTAGACGGGAGGGTAGGACGGCACTGGTTTTATTTAGAGAGATGGGGAGGATGGCACTGGATTCATGTAGAGAGATGGAGAGTACGGCACTGGTATTATGTATATAGATGGGTAGGACGGCCATGGTCTTATGTAGATAGATGAGGAAAATGGCACTGGTTTTATGTAGAGAGATGGAGAGGATGGCACTGGTATTATGTAGTTAGACGGGGAGGATGGCGCTGGTTTTATCCAGTTCGTTGGGTACGACGGCACTGGTTTTATCTAGATAGATGGGGAGGATGACACTGGTTTTATGCAGACAGATGGTGAGGACGGTACTGGTTTTATGAGAGAGATGGAGAGTACGGCACTGGTATTATGTATATAGATGTTTAGGGTGGCACTGGTTTTTTGTAGGTAGATGGGTGGGACGGCACTGATTTTATGTAGATAGATGGGTAGGTCGGCACTGGTTTTATGTAGATAGATGAGGAGGACGGCACTGGTTTTATGTAGTTAGATGGGTAGGAGGGCACTGGTTCTATTTAGAGAGATGGGGTGGAATGCACTGGTTTTATGTTGATGGATCAGTAGGACGGCACTGGTTTTATGTAGATAGATGAGTAGGATGGCACTGGTTTTATGTAGAGAGATGTGGAGGACGGCACTGGATTCATGTAGAGAGATGGAGAGAATGGGCACTGGTTTTATGTAGGTAGATGGGGTGGACTGCACTGGTTTTATGTGGATAGATGGGGAGGACAACACTGGTTTTATGTTGATGGATCAGTAGCACGGCACTGGTTTTATGTAGATAGATGGGTAGGACGGCAATGGTCTTATGCAGATAGATGAGGAAGATGGCACTGGTTTTATGTAGAGAGATAGAGAGGACGGCACTGGTATTATGTAGTTAGATGGGGAGGATGGCACTGGTTTTATCTAGTTCGTTGGGTACGACGGCACTGGTTTTATCTGGATTGATGGAGAGGACGACACTGGTTTTATGCAGACAAATGGGGAGGACGGTAATGGTTTTATGAGAGAGATGGAGAGTACGGCACTGGTATTATGTATATAGATGGGTAGGGTGGCACTGGTTTTATGTAGAGAGATGGGTAGGATGGCACTGGTTTTATTTAGATAGATGGGGAGGACGGCACTGGTATTATGTAGAGAGATGGAAAGGATGGCACTAGTTTTATATAGATAGATGGGGAGGACGGCACTGGTTTTATGTACTTAGTTGGGGCGGACGGCACAGGTTTTATGTAGTTAGATGGGTAGGATGGCACTGGTTTTATGTAGACGGGTGGGTAGGACGGCACTGGTTTTAAGGAGATAGATGAGTAGTATTGCACTGGTTTTATGTAGGGAGATGTGGAGGACGGCACTGGATTCATGTAGAGAGATGGAGAGAACGGGCACTGGTTTTATGTAGATAGATGGGGAGGACGACACTTGTTTTATGTTGATGGATCAGTAGCACGGCACTGGTTTTATGTAGATAGATGTGGAGGACGGCACTGGATTCATGTAGAGAGATGGAAAGGATGGCACCAGTTTTATATAGATAGATGGGGAGGACGGCACTGGTTTTATGTAGACGGCAGGGTAGGACGGCACTGGTTTTATTTAGAGAGATGGGGAGGATGGCACTGGTTTTATGTAGAGAGATTGAGAACACGGCACTGGTTTTACGTAGATAGATGGGTAGGACAGCACTGGATTCATGTAGAGAGATGGAGAGTACGGCACTGGTATTATGTATATGGATGGGTATGACGGCCATGATCTTATGTAGATAGATGAGGAAAATGGCACTGGTTTTATGTAGAGAGATGGAGAGGATGGCACTGGTATTATGTAGTTAGACGGGGAGGATGGCGCTGGTTTTATGTAGTTCTTTGGGTACGACGGCACTGGTTTTATCTAGATAGATGGGGAGGATGACACTAGTTTTATGCAGACAGATGGTGAGGTCGGCACTGGTTTTATGTAGATAGATGAGGAGGACGGCACTGGTTTTATGTAGTTAGATGGATAGGAGGGCACTGGTTCTATTTAGAGAGATGGGGTGGAATGCACTGGTTTTATGTTGATGGATCAGTAGGACGGCACTGGTTTTATGTAGATAGATGAGTAGGATGGCACTGGTTTTATGTAGAGAGATGTGGAGGACGGCACTGGATTCATGTAGAGAGATGGAGAGAACGGGCACTGGTTTTATGTAGATAGATGGGGTGGACTGCACTGGTTTCATGTAGATAGATGGGGAGGACAACACTGGTTTTATGTTGATGGATCAGTAGCACGGCACTGGTTTTATGTAGATAGATGGGTAGGACGGCAATGGTCTTATGCAGATAGATGAGGAAGATGGCACTGGTTTTATGTAGAGAGATAGAGAGGACGGCACTGGTATTATGTAGTTAGATGGGGAGGATGGCACTGGTTTTATCTAGTTCGTTGGGTACGACGGCACTGGTTTTATCTGGATTGATGGAGAGGACGACACTGGTTTTATGCAGACAGATGGGGAGGACGGTACTGGTTTTATGAGAGAGATGGAGAGTACGGCACTGGTATTATGTATATAGATGGTTAGGGTGGCACTGGTTTTATGTAGAGAGATGCAGAGGACAGGACTGGTTTTATGTAGATAGATGGGGAGGACGGCACTGGTTTTATGTAGATAGATGGGTAGGATGGCACTGGTTTTATTTAGATAGATGGGGAGGACGGCACTGGTTTTATGTAGATATATGGGGAGGATGGCACTGATTTTATGTAGATAGATGAGTAGGATGGCACTGATTTTATGTAGATAGATGGGGAGCACGGCTCGGGTTTTATGTAGTTAGATGGGGAGGACGGCACTGGTATTATGTAGAGAGATGGAAAGGATGGCACTAGTTTTATATAGATAGATGGGGAGGACGGCACTGGTTTTATGTACTTAGTTGGGGCGGACGGCACAGGTTTTATGTAGTTAGATGGGTAGGATGTCACTGGTTTTATGTAGACGGGTGGGTAGGACGGCACTGCTTTTATAGAGATAGATGAGTAGTATTGCACTGGTTTTATGTAGGGAGATGTGGAGGATGGCACTGGATTCATGTAGAGAGATGGAGAGAACGGGCACTGGTTTTATGTAGATAGATGTGGAGGACGGCACTGGATTCATGTAGAGAGATGGAAAGGATGGCACCAGTTTTATACAGATAGATGGGGACGACGGCACTGGTTTTCTGTAGAGAGATGGGGAGGACGACACTGGTTTTATGTTGATGGATCAGTAGCATGGCACTGGTTTTATGTAGATAGATGGGGAGGACGGCAATGGTCTTATGCAGATAGATGAGGAAGATGGCACTGGTTTTATGTAGAGAGATGGAGAGGACGGCACTGGTATTATGTAGTTAGATGGGGAGGTTGGCACTGGTTTTATCTAGTTCGTTGGGTACGACGGCACTGGTTTTATCTAGATTGATGGGGAGGACAACACTAGTTTTATGCAGACAGATGGGGAGGACGGTACTGGTTTTATGAGAGAGCTGGAGAGTATGGGACTGGTTTTATTTAGATAGATGGGGAGGACGGCACTGGTTTTATGTAGATATATGGGGAGGATGGCACTGGTTTTATGTAGATAGATGAGTAGGATGGCACTGATTTTATGTAGATAGATTGGGAGGACGGCACTGGTTTTATGTAGTTAGATGGGGAGGACAGCACTGGTATTATGTACAGAGATGGAAAGGCTGGCACTAGTTTTATATAGATAGATGGGGAGGATGACACTGGTTTTATGTAGATATATGGGGAGGATGGCACTGGTTTTATGTAGATAGATGAGTAGGATGGCACTGATTTTATGTAGATAGATGGGGAGGACGGCACTGGTTTTATGTAGTTAGATGGGGAGGACAGCACTGGTATTATGTACAGAGATGGAAAGGCTGGCACTAGTTTTATATAGATAGATGGGGAGGATGACACTGGTTTTATGTACTTAGTTGGGGCGGACGGCACAGGTTTTATGTAGTTAGATGGGTAGGATGGCACTGGTTTTATGTAGACGGGAGAGTAGGACGGCACTGGTTTTATTTAGAGAGATGGGGAGGATGGCACTGGTTTTATGTAGAGAGATTGAGAACACGGCACTGGTTTTACGTAGATAGATGGGTAGGACAGCACTGGATTCATGTAGAGAGATGGAGAGTACGGCACTGGTATTATGTATATAGATGGGTAGGACGGCCATGGTCTTATGTAGATAGATGAGGAAAATGGCACTGGTTTTATGTAGAGAGATGGAGAGGATGGCACTGGTATTATGTAGTTAGACGGGGAGGATGGCGCTGGTTTTATCTAGTTCGTTGGGTACGACGGCACTGGTTTTATCTAGATAGATGGGGAGGATGACACTGGTTTTATGCAGACAGATGGTGAGGACGGTACTGGTTTTATGAGAGAGATGGAGAGTACGGCACTGGTATTATGTATATAGATGTGTAGGGTGGCACTGGTTTTTTGTAGGTAGATGGGTGGGACGGCACTGGTTTTATGTAGATGGATGGGTAGGTCGGCACTGGTTTTATGTAGATAGATGAGGAGGACGGCACTGGTTTTATGTAGTTAGATGGGTAGGAGGGCACTGGTTCTATTTAGAGAGATGGGGTGGAATGCACTGGTTTTATGTTGATGGATCAGTAGGACGGCACTGGTTTTATGTAGATAGATGAGTAGGATGGCACTGGTTTTATGTAGAGAGATGTGGAGGACGGCACTGGTTTCATGTAGAGAGATGGAGAGAATGGGCACTGGTTTTATGTAGGTAGATGGGGTGGACTGCACTGGTTTTATGTGGATAGATGGGGAGGACAACACTGGTTTTATGTTGAAGGATCAGTAGCACGGCACTGGTTTTATGTAGATAGATGGGTAGGACGGCAATGGTCTTATGCAGATAGATGAGGAAGATGGCACTGGTTTTATGTAGAGAGATAGAGAGGACGGCACTGGTATTATGTAGTTAGATGGGGAGGATGGCACTGGTTTTATCTAGTTCGTTGGGTACGACGGCACTGGTTTTATCTGGATTGATGGAGAGGACGACACTGGTTTTATGCAGACAGATGGGGAGGACGGTACTGGTTTTATGAGAGAGATGGAGAGTACGGCACTGGTATTATGTATATAGATGGGTAGGGTGGCACTGGTTTTATGTAGAGAGATGCAGAGGACAGGACTGGTTTTATGTAGATAGATGGGGAGGACGGCACTGGTTTTATGTAGTTAGATGGGGAGGATGGCACTAGTTTTATCTAGTTCGTTGGGTACGACGGCACTGGTTTTATCTGGATTGATGGAGAGGACGACACTGGTTTTATGCAGACAGATGGGGAGGACGGTACTGGTTTTATGAGAGAGATGGAGAGTACGGCACTGGTATTATGTATATAGATGGGTAGGGTGGCACTGGTTTTATGTAGAGAGATGCAGAGGACAGGACTGGTTTTATGTAGATAGATGAGGAGGACGGCACTGGTTTTATGTAGATAGATGGGTAGGATGGCACTGGTTTTATTTAGATAGATGGGGAGGACGGCACTGGTTTTATGTAGATATATGGGGAGGATGGCACTGATTTTATGTAGATAGATGAGTAGGATGGCACTGATTTTATGTAGATAGATGGGGAGCACGGCTCGGGTTTTATGTAGTTAGATGGGGAGGACGGCACTGGTATTATGTAGAGAGATGGAAAGGATGGCACTAGTTTTATATAGATAGATGGGGAGGACGGCACTGGTTTTATGTACTTAGTTGGGGCGGACGGCGCAGGTTTTATGTAGTTAGATGGGTAGGATGGCACTGGTTTTATGTAGACGGGTGGGTAGGATGGCACTGGTTTTATGGAGATAGATGAGTAGTATTGCACTGGTTTTATGTAGGGAGATGTGGAGGACGGCACTGGATTCATGTAGAGAGATGGAGAGAACGGGCACTGGTTTTATGTAGATAGATGGGGAGGACGACTCTGGTTTTATGTTGATGGATCAGTAGCACGGCACTGGTTTTATGTAGATAGATGTGGAGGACGGCACTGGATTCATGTAGAGAGATGGAAAGGATGGCACCAGTTTTATATAGATAGATGGGGAGGACGGCACTGGTTTTCTGTAGATAGATGGGGAGGATGACACTGGTTTTATGTTGATGGATCAGTAGCACGGCACTGGTTTTATGTAGATAGATGGGTAGGACGGCAATGGTCTTATGCAGATAGATGAGGAAGATGGCACTGGTTTTATGTAGAGAGATGGAGAGGACGGCACTGGTATTATGTAGTTAGATGGGGATGTTGGCACTGGTTTTATCTAGTTCGTTGGGTACGACGGCACTGGTTTTATCTAGATTGATGGGGAGGACGACACTGGTTTTATGCAGACAGATGGGGAGGACGATACTGGTTTTATGAGAGAGCTGGAGAGTATGGGACTGGTTTTATTTAGATAGATGGGGAGGACGGCACTGGTTTTATGTAGATATATGGGGAGGATGGCACTGGTTTTATGTAGATAGATGAGTAGGATGGCACTGATTTTATGTAGATAGATGGGGGGGACAGCACTGGTATTATGTAGAGAGATGGAAAGGATGGCACTAGTTTTATATAGATAGATGGGGAGGACGGCACTGGTTTTATGTAGATAGGTGGGGAGGATGACACTGGTTTTATGTACTTAGTTGGGGCGGACAGCACAGGTCTTATGTAGATAGATGGGCAGGATGGCACTGGTTTTATGTAGACGGGAGGGTAGGACGGCACTGGTTTTATTTAGAGAGATGGGGAGGACGGCACTGGTTTTATGTACTTAGTTGGGGCGGACGGCACAGGTTTTATGTAGTTAGATGGGTAAGATGTCACTGGTTTTATGTAGACGGGTGGGTAGGACGGCACTGCTTTTATAGAGATAGATGAGTAGTATTGCACTGGTTTTATGTAGGGAGATGTGGAGGATGGCACTGGATTCATGTAGAGAGATGGAGAGAACGGGCACTGGTTTTATGTAGATAGATGTGGAGGACGGCACTGGATTCATGTAGAGAGATGGAAAGGATGGCACCAGTTTTATACAGATAGATGGGGACGACGGCACTGGTTTTCTGTAGAGAGATGGGGAGGACGACACTGGTTTTATGTTGATGGATCAGTAGCATGGCACTGGTTTTATGTAGATAGATGGGTAGGACGGCCATGGTCTTATGTAGATAGATGAGGAAAATGGCACTGGTTTTATGTAGAGAGATGGAGAGGATGGCACTGGTGTTATGTAGTTAGACGGGGAGGATGGCGCTGGTTTTATCTAGTTCGTTGGGTACGACGGCAGTGGTTTTATAGATGGGGAGGATGACACTGGTTTTATGCAGACAGATGGTGAGGACGGTACTGGTTTTATGAGAGAGATGGAGAGTACGGCACTGGTATTATGTATATAGATGTGTAGGGTGGCACTGCTTTTTTGTAGGTAGATGGGTGGGACGGCACTGGTTTTATGTAGATAGATGGGGAGGACAACACTGGTTTTATGTTGATGGATCAGTAGCACGGCACTGGTTTTATGTAGATAGATGGGGAGGACGGCACTGGTTTTATGTACTTAGTTGGGGCGGACGGCACAGGTTTTATGTAGTTAGATGAGTAGGATGGCACTGGTTTTATGTAGGGAGATGTGGAGGACGGCACTGGATTCATGTAGAGAGATGGAGAGAACGGGCACTGGTTTTATGTAGATGGATGAGTAGGATTGCACTGGTTTTATGTAGGGAGATGTGGTGGACGGCACCGGATTCATGTAGAGAGATGGAGAGAACGGGCACTGGTTTTATGTAGATAGATGTGGAGGACGGCACTGGATTCATGTAGAGAGATGGAAAGGATGGCACTAGTTTTATATAGATAGATGGGGAGGACGGCACTGGTTTTCTGTAGATAGATGGGGAGGACGACACTGGTTTTATGTTGATGGATCAGTAGCATGGCACTGGTTTTATGTAGATAGATGGGTAGGACGGCAATGGTCTTATGCAGATAGATGAGGAAGATGGCACTGGTATTATGTAGAGAGATGGAGAGGACGGCACTGGTATTATGTAGTTAGATGGGGAGGTTGGCACTGGTTTTATCTAGTTCGTTGGGTACGACGGCACTGGTTTTATCTAGATTGATGGGGAGGACGACACTGGTTTTATGCAGACAGATGGGGAGGACGGTACTGGTTTTATGAGAGAGCTGGAGAGTATGGGACTGGTTTTATTTAGATAGATGGGGAGGACGGCACTGGTTTTATGTAGATATATGGGGAGGATGGCACTGGTTTTATGTAGATAGATGAGTAGGATGGCACTGATTTTATGTAGATAGATGGGGAGGACGGCACTGGTTTTATGTAGTTAGATGGGGAGGACAGCACTGGTATTATGTAGAGAGATGGAAAGGATGGCACTAGTTTTATATAGATAGATGGGGAGGATGACACTGGTTTTATGTACTTAGTTGGGGCGGACGGCACAGGTTTTATGTAGTTAGATGGGTAGGATGGCACTGGTTTTATGTAGACGGAAGGGTAGGACGGCACTGGTTTTATTTAGAGAGATGGGGAGGATGGCACTGGATTCATGTAGAGAGATGGAGAGTACGGCACTGGTATTATGTATATAGATGGGTAGGACGGCCATGGTCTTATGTAGATAGATGAGGAAAATGGCACTGGTTTTATGTAGAGAGATGGAGAGGATGGCACTGGTATTATGTAGTTAGACGGGGAGGATGGCGCTGGTTTTATCCAGTTCGTTGGGTACGACGGCACTGGTTTTATCTAGATAGATGGGGAGGATGACACTGGTTTTATGCAGACAGATGGTGAGGACGGTACTGGTTTTATGAGAGAGATGGAGAGTACGGCACTGGTATTATGTATATAGATGTTTAGGGTGGCACTGGTTTTTTGTAGGTAGATGGGTGGGACGGCACTGATTTTATGTAGATAGATGGGTAGGTCGGCACTGGTTTTATGTAGATAGATGAGGAGGACGGCACTGGTTTTATGTAGTTAGATGGGTAGGAGGGCACTGGTTCTATTTAGAGAGATGGGGTGGAATGCACTGGTTTTATGTTGATGGATCAGTAGGACGGCACTGGTTTTATGTAGATAGATGAGTAGGATGGCACTGGTTTTATGTAGAGAGATGTGGAGGACGGCACTGGATTCATGTAGAGAGATGGAGAGAATGGGCACTGGTTTTATGTAGGTAGATGGGGTGGACTGCACTGGTTTTATGTGGATAGATGGGGAGGACAACACTGGTTTTATGTTGATGGATCAGTAGCACGGCACTGGTTTTATGTAGATAGATGGGTAGGACGGCAATGGTCTTATGCAGATAGATGAGGAAGATGGCACTGGTTTTATGTAGAGAGATAGAGAGGACGGCACTGGTATTATGTAGTTAGATGGGGAGGATGGCACTGGTTTTATCTAGTTCGTTGGGTACGACGGCACTGGTTTTATCTGGATTGATGGAGAGGACGACACTGGTTTTATGCAGACAAATGGGGAGGACGGTAATGGTTTTATGAGAGAGATGGAGAGTACGGCACTGGTATTATGTATATAGATGGGTAGGGTGGCACTGGTTTTATGTAGAGAGATGGGTAGGATGGCACTGGTTTTATTTAGATAGATGGGGAGGACGGCACTGGTATTATGTAGAGAGATGGAAAGGATGGCACTAGTTTTATATAGATAGATGGGGAGGACGGCACTGGTTTTATGTACTTAGTTGGGGCGGACGGCACAGGTTTTATGTAGTTAGATGGGTAGGATGGCACTGGTTTTATGTAGACGGGTGGGTAGGACGGCACTGGTTTTAAGGAGATAGATGAGTAGTATTGCACTGGTTTTATGTAGGGAGATGTGGAGGACGGCACTGGATTCATGTAGAGAGATGGAGAGAACGGGCACTGGTTTTATGTAGATAGATGGGGAGGACGACACTTGTTTTATGTTGATGGATCAGTAGCACGGCACTGGTTTTATGTAGATAGATGTGGAGGACGGCACTGGATTCATGTAGAGAGATGGAAAGGATGGCACCAGTTTTATATAGATAGATGGGGAGGACGGCACTGGTTTTATGTAGACGGCAGGGTAGGACGGCACTGGTTTTATTTAGAGAGATGGGGAGGATGGCACTGGTTTTATGTAGAGAGATTGAGAACACGGCACTGGTTTTACGTAGATAGATGGGTAGGACAGCACTGGATTCATGTAGAGAGATGGAGAGTACGGCACTGGTATTATGTATATGGATGGGTATGACGGCCATGATCTTATGTAGATAGATGAGGAAAATGGCACTGGTTTTATGTAGAGAGATGGAGAGGATGGCACTGGTATTATGTAGTTAGACGGGGAGGATGGCGCTGGTTTTATGTAGTTCTTTGGGTACGACGGCACTGGTTTTATCTAGATAGATGGGGAGGATGACACTGGTTTTATGCAGACAGATGGTGAGGTCGGCACTGGTTTTATGTAGATAGATGAGGAGGACGGCACTGGTTTTATGTAGTTAGATGGATAGGAGGGCACTGGTTCTATTTAGAGAGATGGGGTGGAATGCACTGGTTTTATGTTGATGGATCAGTAGGACGGCACTGGTTTTATGTAGATAGATGAGTAGGATGGCACTGGTTTTATGTAGAGAGATGTGGAGGACGGCACTGGATTCATGTAGAGAGATGGAGAGAACGGGCACTGGTTTTATGTAGATAGATGGGGTGGACTGCACTGGTTTCATGTAGATAGATGGGGAGGACAACACTGGTTTTATGTTGATGGATCAGTAGCACGGCACTGGTTTTATGTAGATAGATGGGTAGGACGGCAATGGTCTTATGCAGATAGATGAGGAAGATGGCACTGGTTTTATGTAGAGAGATAGAGAGGACGGCACTGGTATTATGTAGTTAGATGGGGAGGATGGCACTGGTTTTATCTAGTTCGTTGGGTACGACGGCACTGGTTTTATCTGGATTGATGGAGAGGACGACACTGGTTTTATGCAGACAGATGGGGAGGACGGTACTGGTTTTATGAGAGAGATGGAGAGTACGGCACTGGTATTATGTATATAGATGGTTAGGGTGGCACTGGTTTTATGTAGAGAGATGCAGAGGACAGGACTGGTTTTATGTAGATAGATGGGGAGGACGGCACTGGTTTTATGTAGATAGATGGGTAGGATGGCACTGGTTTTATTTAGATAGATGGGGAGGACGGCACTGGTTTTATGTAGATATATGGGGAGGATGGCACTGATTTTATGTAGATAGATGAGTAGGATGGCACTGATTTTATGTAGATAGATGGGGAGCACGGCTCGGGTTTTATGTAGTTAGATGGGGAGGACGGCACTGGTATTATGTAGAGAGATGGAAAGGATGGCACTAGTTTTATATAGATAGATGGGGAGGACGGCACTGGTTTTATGTACTTAGTTGGGGCGGACGGCACAGGTTTTATGTAGTTAGATGGGTAGGATGTCACTGGTTTTATGTAGACGGGTGGGTAGGACGGCACTGCTTTTATAGAGATAGATGAGTAGTATTGCACTGGTTTTATGTAGGGAGATGTGGAGGATGGCACTGGATTCATGTAGAGAGATGGAGAGAACGGGCACTGGTTTTATGTAGATAGATGTGGAGGACGGCACTGGATTCATGTAGAGAGATGGAAAGGATGGCACCAGTTTTATACAGATAGATGGGGACGACGGCACTGGTTTTCTGTAGAGAGATGGGGAGGACGACACTGGTTTTATGTTGATGGATCAGTAGCATGGCACTGGTTTTATGTAGATAGATGGGGAGGACGGCAATGGTCTTATGCAGATAGATGAGGAAGATGGCACTGGTTTTATGTAGAGAGATGGAGAGGACGGCACTGGTATTATGTAGTTAGATGGGGAGGTTGGCACTGGTTTTATCTAGTTCGTTGGGTACG
The DNA here is from genome assembly GCF_030028105.1 of Mobula birostris. Classification (NCBI taxonomy): domain Eukaryota; kingdom Metazoa; phylum Chordata; class Chondrichthyes; order Myliobatiformes; family Myliobatidae; genus Mobula; species Mobula birostris. The sequence continues at coordinate 140,962 of NW_027278271.1, forward strand.
ACGGCACTGGTTTTATCTAGATTGATGGGGAGGACAACACTAGTTTTATGCAGACAGATGGGGAGGACGGTACTGGTTTTATGAGAGAGCTGGAGAGTATGGGACTGGTTTTATTTAGATAGATGGGGAGGACGGCACTGGTTTTATGTAGATATATGGGGAGGATGGCACTGGTTTTATGTAGATAGATGAGTAGGATGGCACTGATTTTATGTAGATAGATTGGGAGGACGGCACTGGTTTTATGTAGTTAGATGGGGAGGACAGCACTGGTATTATGTACAGAGATGGAAAGGCTGGCACTAGTTTTATATAGATAGATGGGGAGGATGACACTGGTTTTATGTAGATATATGGGGAGGATGGCACTGGTTTTATGTAGATAGATGAGTAGGATGGCACTGATTTTATGTAGATAGATGGGGAGGACGGCACTGGTTTTATGTAGTTAGATGGGGAGGACAGCACTGGTATTATGTACAGAGATGGAAAGGCTGGCACTAGTTTTATATAGATAGATGGGGAGGATGACACTGGTTTTATGTACTTAGTTGGGGCGGACGGCACAGGTTTTATGTAGTTAGATGGGTAGGATGGCACTGGTTTTATGTAGACGGGAGAGTAGGACGGCACTGGTTTTATTTAGAGAGATGGGGAGGATGGCACTGGTTTTATGTAGAGAGATTGAGAACACGGCACTGGTTTTACGTAGATAGATGGGTAGGACAGCACTGGATTCATGTAGAGAGATGGAGAGTACGGCACTGGTATTATGTATATAGATGGGTAGGACGGCCATGGTCTTATGTAGATAGATGAGGAAAATGGCACTGGTTTTATGTAGAGAGATGGAGAGGATGGCACTGGTATTATGTAGTTAGACGGGGAGGATGGCGCTGGTTTTATCTAGTTCGTTGGGTACGACGGCACTGGTTTTATCTAGATAGATGGGGAGGATGACACTGGTTTTATGCAGACAGATGGTGAGGACGGTACTGGTTTTATGAGAGAGATGGAGAGTACGGCACTGGTATTATGTATATAGATGTGTAGGGTGGCACTGGTTTTTTGTAGGTAGATGGGTGGGACGGCACTGGTTTTATGTAGATGGATGGGTAGGTCGGCACTGGTTTTATGTAGATAGATGAGGAGGACGGCACTGGTTTTATGTAGTTAGATGGGTAGGAGGGCACTGGTTCTATTTAGAGAGATGGGGTGGAATGCACTGGTTTTATGTTGATGGATCAGTAGGACGGCACTGGTTTTATGTAGATAGATGAGTAGGATGGCACTGGTTTTATGTAGAGAGATGTGGAGGACGGCACTGGTTTCATGTAGAGAGATGGAGAGAATGGGCACTGGTTTTATGTAGGTAGATGGGGTGGACTGCACTGGTTTTATGTGGATAGATGGGGAGGACAACACTGGTTTTATGTTGAAGGATCAGTAGCACGGCACTGGTTTTATGTAGATAGATGGGTAGGACGGCAATGGTCTTATGCAGATAGATGAGGAAGATGGCACTGGTTTTATGTAGAGAGATAGAGAGGACGGCACTGGTATTATGTAGTTAGATGGGGAGGATGGCACTGGTTTTATCTAGTTCGTTGGGTACGACGGCACTGGTTTTATCTGGATTGATGGAGAGGACGACACTGGTTTTATGCAGACAGATGGGGAGGACGGTACTGGTTTTATGAGAGAGATGGAGAGTACGGCACTGGTATTATGTATATAGATGGGTAGGGTGGCACTGGTTTTATGTAGAGAGATGCAGAGGACAGGACTGGTTTTATGTAGATAGATGGGGAGGACGGCACTGGTTTTATGTAGATAGATGGGTAGGATGGCACTGGTTTTATTTAGATAGATGGGGAGGACGGCACTGGTTTTATGTAGATATATGGGGAGGATGGCACTGATTTTATGTAGATAGATGAGTAGGATGGCACTGATTTTATGTAGATAGATGGGGAGCACGGCTCGGGTTTTATGTAGTTAGATGGGGAGGACGGCACTGGTATTATGTAGAGAGATGGAAAGGATGGCACTAGTTTTATATAGATAGATGGGGAGGACGGCACTGGTTTTATGTACTTAGTTGGGGCGGACGGCACAGGTTTTATGTGGTTAGATGGGTAGGATGGCACTGGTTTTATGTAGACGGGTGGGTAGGACGGCACTGGTTTTAAGGAGATAGATGAGTAGTATTGCACTGGTTTTATGTAGGGAGATGTGGAGGACGGCACTGGATTCATGTAGAGAGATGGAGAGAACGGGCACTGGTTTTATGTAGATAGATGGGGAGGACGACACTTGTTTTATGTTGATGGATCAGTAGCACGGCACTGGTTTTATGTAGATAGATGTGGAGGACGGCACTGGATTCATGTAGAGAGATGGAAAGGATGGCACCAGTTTTATATAGATAGATGGGGAGGACGGCACTGGTTTTATGTTGATGGATCAGTAGCACGGCACTGGTTTTATGTAGATAGATGGGGAGGACGACACTGGTTTTATGTTGATGGATCAGTAGCACGGCACTGGTTTTATGTAGATAGATGGGTAGGACGGCAATGGTCTTATGCAGATAGATGAGGAAGATGGCACTAGTTTGATGTAGAGAGATGGAGAGGACGGCACTGGTATTATGTAGTTAGATGGGGAGGTTGGCACTGGTTTTATCTAGTTCGTTGGGTACGACGGCACTGGTTTTATCTAGATTGATGGGGAGGACGACACTGGTTTTATGCAGACAGATGGGGAGGACGGTACTGGTTTTATGAGAGAGCTGGAGAGTATGGGACTGGTTTTATTTAGATAGTTGGGGAGGACGGCACTGGTTTTATGCAGATATATGGGGAGGATGGCACTGGTTTTATGTAGATAGATGAGTACGATGGCACTGATTTTATGTAGATAGATGGGGAGGACGGCACTGGTTTTATGTAGTTAGATGGGGAGGACAGCACTGGTATTATGTAGAGAGATGGAAAGGATGGCACTAGTTTTATATAGATAGATGGGTAGGACGGCACTGGTTTTATGTTGATAGGTGGGGAGGATGACACTGGTTTTATGTACTTAGTTGGGGCGGACAGCACAGGTTTTATGTAGTTAGATGGGTAGGATGGCACTGGTTTTATGTAGACGGGAGGGTAGGACGGCACTGGTTTTATTTAGAGAGATGGGGAGGATGGCACTGTTTTTATGTAGAGAGATTGAGAACACGGCACTGGTTTTACGTAGATAGATGGGTAGGACAGCACTGGATTCATGTAGAGAGATGGAGAGTACGGCACTGGTATTGTGTATATAGATGGGTAGGACGGCCATGGTCTTATGTAGATAGATGAGGAAAATGGCACTGGTTTTATGTAGAGAGATGGAGAGGATGGCACTGGTGTTATGCAGTTAGACGGGGAGGATGGCGCTGGTTTTATCTAGTTCGTTGGGTACGACGGCACTGGTTTTATAGATGGGGAGGATGACACTGGTTTTATGCAGACAGATGGTGAGGACGGCACTGGTTTTATGTAGATAGATGGGTAGGATGGCACTGGTTTTATGTAGATATATGGGGAGGATGGCACTGATTTTATGTAGATAGATGAGTAGGATGGCACTGATTTTATGTAGATAGATGGGGAGCACGGCTCGGGTGTTATGTAGTTAGATGGGGAGGACGGCACTGGTATTATGTAGAGAGATGGAAAGGATGGCACTAGTTTTATATGGATAGATGGGGAGGACGGCACTGGTTTTATGTACTTAGTTGGGGCGGACGGCACAGGTTTTATGTAGTTAGATGGGTAGGATGTCACTGGTTTTATGTAGACGGGTGGGTAGGACGGCACTGCTTTTATAGAGATAGATGAGTAGTATTGCACTGGTTTTATGTAGGGAGATGTGGAGGATGGCACTGGATTCATGTAGAGAGATGGAGAGAACGGGCACTGGTTTTATGTAGATAGATGTGGAGGACGGCACTGGATTCATGTAGAGAGATGGAAAGGATGGCACCAGTTTTATACAGATAGATGGGGACGACGGCACTGGTTTTCTGTAGAGAGATGGGGAGGACGACACTGGTTTTATGTTGATGGATCAGTAGCATGGCACTGGTTTTATGTAGATAGATGGGGAGGACGGCAATGGTCTTATGCAGATAGATGAGGAAGATGGCACTGGTTTTATGTAGAGAGATGGAGAGGACGGCACTGGTATTATGTAGTTAGATGGGGAGGTTGGCACTGGTTTTATCTAGTTCGTTGGGTACGACGGCACTGGTTTTATCTAGATTGATGGGGAGGACGACACTAGTTTTATGCAGACAGATGGGGAGGACGGTACTGGTTTTATGAGAGAGCTGGAGAGTATGGGACTGGTTTTATTTAGATAGATGGGGAGGACGGCACTGGTTTTATGTAGATATATGGGGAGGATGGCACTAGTTTTATGTAGATAGATGAGTAGGATGGCACTGATTTTATGTAGATAGATGGGGAGGACGGCACTGGTTTTATGTAGTTAGATGGGGAGTACAGCACTGGTATTATGTACAGAGATGGAAAGGATGGCACTAGTTTTATATAGATAGATGGGGAGGATGACACTGGTTTTATGTACTTAGTTGGGGCGGACGGCACAGGTTTTATGTAGTTAGATGGGTAGGATGGCACTGGTTTTATGTAGACGGGAGAGTAGGACGGCACTGGTTTTATTTAGAGAGATGGGGAGGATGGCACTGGTTTTATGTAGAGAGATTGAGAACACGGCACTGGTTTTACGTAGATAGATGGGTAGGACAGCACTGGATTCATGTAGAGAGATGGAGAGTACGGCACTGGTATTATGTATATAGATGGGTAGGACGGCCATGGTCTTATGTAGATAGATGAGGAAAATGGCACTGGTTTTATGTAGAGAGATGGAGAGGATGGCACTGGTATTATGTAGTTAGACGGGGAGGATGGCGCTGGTTTTATCTAGTTCGTTGGGTACGACGGCACTGGTTTTATCTAGATAGATGGGGAGGATGACACTGGTTTTATGCAGACAGATGGTGAGGACGGTACTGGTTTTATGAGAGAGATGGAGAGTACGGCACTGGTATTATGTATATAGATGTGTAGGGTGGCACTGGTTTTTTGTAGGTAGATGGGTGGGACGGCACTGGTTTTATGTAGATGGATGGGTAGGTCGGCACTGGTTTTATGTAGATAGATGAGGAGGACGGCACTGGTTTTATGTAGTTAGATGGGTAGGAGGGCACTGGTTCTATTTAGAGAGATGGGGTGGAATGCACTGGTTTTATGTTGATGGATCAGTAGGACGGCACTGGTTTTATGTAGATAGATGAGTAGGATGGCACTGGTTTTATGTAGAGAGATGTGGAGGACGGCACTGGATTCATGTAGAGAGATGGAGAGAATGGGCACTGGTTTTATGTAGGTAGATGGGGTGGACTGCACTGGTTTTATGTGGATAGATGGGGAGGACAACACTGGTTTTATGTTGAAGGATCAGTAGCACGGCACTGGTTTTATGTAGATAGATGGGTAGGACGGCAATGGTCTTATGCAGATAGATGAGGAAGATGGCACTGGTTTTATGTAGAGAGATAGAGAGGACGGCACTGGTATTATGTAGTTAGATGGGGAGGATGGCACTGGTTTTATCTAGTTCGTTGGGTACGACGGCACTGGTTTTATCTGGATTGATGGAGAGGACGACACTGGTTTTATGCAGACAGATGGGGAGGACGGTACTGGTTTTATGAGAGAGATGGAGAGTACGGCACTGGTATTATGTATATAGATGGGTAGGGTGGCACTGGTTTTATGTAGAGAGATGCAGAGGACAGGACTGGTTTTATGTAGATAGATGGGGAGGACGGCACTGGTTTTATGTAGATAGATGGGTAGGATGGCACTGGTTTTATTTAGATAGATGGGGAGGACGGCACTGGTTTTATGTAGATATATGGGGAGGATGGCACTGATTTTATGTAGATAGATGAGTAGGATGGCACTGATTTTATGTAGATAGATGGGGAGCACGGCTCGGGTTTTATGTAGTTAGATGGGGAGGACGGCACTGGTATTATGTAGAGAGATGGAAAGGATGGCACTAGTTTTATATAGATAGATGGGGAGGACGGCACTGGTTTTATGTACTTAGTTGGGGCGGACGGCACAGGTTTTATGTAGTTAGATGGGTAGGATGGCACTGGTTTTATGTAGACGGGTGGGTAGGACGGCACTGGTTTTAAGGAGATAGATGAGTAGTATTGCACTGGTTTTATGTAGGGAGATGTGGAGGACGGCACTGGATTCATGTAGAGAGATGGAGAGAACGGGCACTGGTTTTATGTAGATAGATGGGGAGGACGACACTTGTTTTATGTTGATGGATCAGTAGCACGGCACTGGTTTTATGTAGATAGATGTGGAGGACGGCACTGGATTCATGTAGAGAGATGGAAAGGATGGCACCAGTTTTATATAGATAGATGGGGAGGACGGCACTGGTTTTATGTTGATGGATCAGTAGCACGGCACCCGTTTTATGTAGATAGATGGGGAGGACGACACTGGTTTTATGTTGATGGATCAGTAGCACGGCACTGGTTTTATGTAGATAGATGGGTAGGACGGCAATGGTCTTATGCAGATAGATGAGGAAGATGGCACTGGTTTTATGTAGAGAGATGGAGAGGACGGCACTGGTATTATGTAGTTAGATGGGGAGGATGGCACTGGTTTTATCTAGTTCGTTGGGTACGACGGCACTGGTTTTATAGATGGGGAGGATGACACTGGTTTTATGCAGACAGATGGTGAGGACGGTACTGGTTTTATGAGAGAGATGGAGAGTACGGCACTGGTATTATGTATATAGATGTGTAGGGTGGCACTGGTTTTTTGTAGGTAGATGGGTGGGACGGCACTGGTTTTATGTAGATAGATGGGGAGGACAACACTGGTTTTATGTTGATGGATCAGTAGCACGGCACTGGTTTTATGTAGATAGATGGGGAGGACGGCACTGGTTTTATGTACTTAGTTGGGGCGGACGGCACTGGTTTTATGTAGTTAGATGGGTAGGATGGCACTGGTTTTATGTCGACGGGTGGGTAGGACGGCACTGGTTTTATGGAGATAGATGAGTAGTATTGCACTGGTTTTATGTAGGGAGATGTGGAGGACGGCACTGGATTCATGTAGAGAGATGGAGAGAACGGGCACTGGTTTTATGTAGATGGATGAGTAGGATTGCACTGGTTTTATGTAGGGAGATGTGGTGGACGGCACCGGATTCATGTAGAGAGATGGAGAGAACGGGCACTGGTTTTATGTAGATAGATGTGGAGGACGGCACTGGATTCATGTAGAGAGATGGAAAGGATGGCACTAGTTTTATATAGATAGATGGGGAGGACGACACTGGTTTTATGTTGATGGATCAGTAGCATGGCACTGGTTTTATGTAGATATATGGGGAGGATGGCACTGATTTTATGTAGATAGATGAGTAGGATGGCACTGATTTTATGTAGATAGATGGGGAGCACGGCTCGGGTTTTATGTAGATAGATGGGGAGGACGGCACTGGTATTATGTAGAGAGATGGAAAGGATGGCACAAGTTTTATATAGATAGATGGGGAGGACGGCACTGGTTTTATGTACTTAGTTGGGGCGGACGGCACAGGTTTTATGTGGTTAGATGGGTAGGATGGCACTGGTTTTATGTAGACGGGTGGGTAGGACGGCACTGGTTTTAAGGAGATAGATGAGTAGTATTGCACTGGTTTTATGTAGGGAGATGTGGAGGACGGCACTGGATTCATGTAGAGAGATGGAGAGAACGGGCACTGGTTTTATGTAGAGAGATGGGGAGGACGACACTTGTTTTATGTTGATGGATCAGTAGCACGGCACTGGTTTTATGTAGATAGATGTGGAGGACGGCACTGGATTCATGTAGAGAGATGGAAAGGATGGCACCAGTTTTATATAGATAGATGGGTAGGACGGCACTGGTTTTATGTTGATGGATCAGTAGCACGGCACTGGTTTTATGTAGATAAATGGGGAGGACGACACTGGTTTTATGTTGATGGATCAGTAGCACGGCACTGGTTTTATGTAGATAGATGGGTAGGACGGCAATGGTCTTATGCAGATAGATGAGGAAGATGGCACTAGTTTGATGTAGAGAGATGGAGAGGACGGCACTGGTATTATGTAGTTAGATGGGGAGGTTGGCACTGGTTTTATCTAGTTCGTTGGGTACGACGGCACTGGTTTTATCTAGATTGATGGGGAGGACGACACTGGTTTTATGCAGACAGATGGGGAGGACGGTACTGGTTTTATGAGAGAGCTGGAGAGTATGGGACTGGTTTTATTTAGATAGTTGGGGAGGACGGCACTGGTTTTATGCAGATATATGGGGAGGATGGCACTGGTTTTATGTAGATAGATGAGTACGATGGCACTGATTTTATGTAGATAGATGGGGAGGACGGCACTGGTTTTATGTAGTTAGATGGGGAGGACAGCACTGGTATTATGTAGAGAGATGGAAAGGATGGCACTAGTTTTATATAGATAGATGGGTAGGACGGCACTGGTTTTATGTTGATAGGTGGGGAGGATGACACTGGTTTTATGTACTTAGTTGGGGCGGACAGCACAGGTTTTATGTAGTTAGATGGGTAGGATGGCACTGGTTTTATGTAGACGGGAGGGTAGGACGGCACTGGTTTTATTTAGAGAGATGGGGAGGATGGCACTGTTTTTATGTAGAGAGATTGAGAACACGGCACTGGTTTTACGTAGATAGATGGGTAGGACAGCACTGGATTCATGTAGAGAGATGGAGAGTACGGCACTGGTATTGTGTATATAGATGGGTAGGACGGCCATGGTCTTATGTAGATAGATGAGGAAAATGGCACTGGTTTTATGTAGAGAGATGGAGAGGATGGCACTGGTGTTATGCAGTTAGACGGGGAGGATGGCGCTGGTTTTATCTAGTTCGTTGGGTACGACGGCACTGGTTTTATAGATGGGGAGGATGACACTGGTTTTATGCAGACAGATGGTGAGGACGGCACTGGTTTTATGTAGATAGATGGGTAGGATGGCACTGGTTTTATGTAGATAGATGGGTAGGATGGCACTGGTTTTATGTAGATATATGGGGAGGATGGCACTGATTTTATGTAGATAGATGAGTAGGATGGCACTGATTTTATGTAGATAGATGGGGAGCACGGCTCGGGTTTTATGTAGTTAGATGGGGAGGACGGCACTGGTATTATGTAGAGAGATGGAAAGGATGGCACTAGTTTTATATAGATAGATGGGGAGGACGGCACTGGTTTTATGTACTTAGTTGGGGCGGACGGCACAGGTTTTATGTAGTTAGATGGGTAGGATGTCACTGGTTTTATGTAGACGGGTGGGTAGGACGGCACTGCTTTTATAGAGATAGATGAGTAGTATTGCACTGGTTTTATGTAGGGAGATGTGGAGGATGGCACTGGATTCATGTAGAGAGATGGAGAGAACGGGCACTGGTTTTATGTAGATAGATGTGGAGGACGGCACTGGATTCATGTAGAGAGATGGAAAGGATGGCACCAGTTTTATACAGATAGATGGGGACGACGGCACTGGTTTTCTGTAGAGAGATGGGGAGGACGACACTGGTTTTATGTTGATGGATCAGTAGCATGGCACTGGTTTTATGTAGATAGATGGGGAGGACGGCAATGGTCTTATGCAGATAGATGAGGAAGATGGCACTGGTTTTATGTAGAGAGATGGAGAGGACGGCACTGGTATTATGTAGTTAGATGGGGAGGTTGGCACTGGTTTTATCTAGTTCGTTGGGTACGACGGCACTGGTTTTATCTAGATTGATGGGGAGGACGACACTAGTTTTATGCAGACAGATGGGGAGGACGGTACTGGTTTTATGAGAGAGCTGGAGAGTATGGGACTGGTTTTATTTAGATAGATGGGGAGGACGGCACTGGTTTTATGTAGATATATGGGGAGGATGGCACTAGTTTTATGTAGATAGATGAGTAGGATGGCACTGATTTTATGTAGATAGATGGGGAGGACGGCACTGGTTTTATGTAGTTAGATGGGGAGGACAGCACTGGTATTATGTACAGAGATGGAAAGGATGGCACTAGTTTTATATAGATAGATGGGGAGGATGACACTGGTTTTATGTACTTAGTTGGGGCGGACGGCACAGGTTTTATGTAGTTAGATGGGTAGGATGGCACTGGTTTTATGTAGACGGGAGAGTAGGACGGCACTGGTTTTATTTAGAGAGATGGGGAGGATGGCACTGGTTTTATGTAGAGAGATTGAGAACACGGCACTGGTTTTACGTAGATAGATGGGTAGGACAGCACTGGATTCATGTAGAGAGATGGAGAGTACGGCACTGGTATTATGTATATAGATGGGTAGGACGGCCATGGTCTTATGTAGATAGATGAGGAAAATGGCACTGGTTTTATGTAGAGAGATGGAGAGAATGGCACTGGTATTATGTAGTTAGACGGGGAGGATGGCGCTGGTTTTATCTAGTTCGTTGGGTACGACGGCACTGGTTTTATCTAGATAGATGGGGAGGATGACACTGGTTTTATGCAGACAGATGGTGAGGACGGTACTGGTTTTATGAGAGAGATGGAGAGTACGGCACTGGTATTATGTATATAGATGTGTAGGGTGGCACTGGTTTTTTGTAGGTAGATGGGTGGGACGGCACTGGTTTTATGTAGATGGATGGGTAGGTCGGCACTGGTTTTATGTAGATAGATGAGGAGGACGGCACTGGTTTTATGTAGTTAGATGGGTAGGAGGGCACTGGTTCTATTTAGAGAGATGGGGTGGAATGCACTGGTTTTATGTTGATGGATCAGTAGGACGGCACTGGTTTTATGTAGATAGATGAGTAGGATGGCACTGGTTTTATGTAGAGAGATGTGGAGGACGGCACTGGATTCATGTAGAGAGATGGAGAGAATGGGCACTGGTTTTATGTAGGTAGATGGGGTGGACTGCACTGGTTTTATGTGGATAGATGGGGAGGACAACACTGGTTTTATGTTGAAGGATCAGTAGCACGGCACTGGTTTTATGTAGATAGATGGGTAGGACGGCAATGGTCTTATGCAGATAGATGAGGAAGATGGCACTGGTTTTATGTAGAGAGATAGAGAGGACGGCACTGGTATTATGTAGTTAGATGGGGAGGATGGCACTGGTTTTATCTAGTTCGTTGGGTACGACGGCACTGGTTTTATCTGGATTGATGGAGAGGACGACACTGGTTTTATGCAGACAGATGGGGAGGACGGTACTGGTTTTATGAGAGAGATGGAGAGTACGGCACTGGTATTATGTATATAGATGGGTAGGGTGGCACTGGTTCTATGTAGAGAGATGCAGAGGACAGGACTGGTTTTATGTAGATAGATGGGGAGGACGGCACTGGTTTTATGTAGATAGATGGGTAGGATGGCACTGGTTTTATTTAGATAGATGGGGAGGACGGCACTGGTTTTATGTAGATATATGGGGAGGATGGTACTGATTTTATGTAGATAGATGAGTAGGATGGCACTGATTTTATGTAGATAGATGGGGAGCACGGCTCGGGTTTTATGTAGTTAGATGGGGAGGACGGCACTGGTATTATGTACAGAGATGGAAAGGATGGCACTAGTTTTATATAGATAGATGGGGAGGATGACACTGGTTTTATGTACTTAGTTGGGGCGGACGGCACAGGTTTTATGTAGTTAGATGGGTAGGATGGCACTGGTTTTATGTAGACGGGAGAGTAGGACGGCACTGGTTTTATTTAGAGAGATGGGGAGGATGGCACTGGTTTTATGTAGAGAGATTGAGAACACGGCACTGGTTTTACGTAGATAGATGGGTAGGACAGCACTGGATTCATGTAGAGAGATGGAGAGTACGGCACTGGTATTATGTATATAGATGGGTAGGACGGCCATGGTCTTATGTAGATAGATGAGGAAAATGGCACTGGTTTTATGTAGAGAGATGGAGAGAATGGCACTGGTATTATGTAGTTAGACGGGGAGGATGGCGCTGGTTTTATCTAGTTCGTTGGGTACGACGGCACTGGTTTTATCTAGATAGATGGGGAGGATGACACTGGTTTTATGCAGACAGATGGTGAGGACGGTACTGGTTTTATGAGAGAGATGGAGAGTACGGCACTGGTATTATGTATATAGATGTGTAGGGTGGCACTGGTTTTTTGTAGGTAGATGGGTGGGACGGCACTGGTTTTATGTAGATGGATGGGTAGGTCGGCACTGGTTTTATGTAGATAGATGAGGAGGACGGCACTGGTTTTATGTAGTTAGATGGGTAGGAGGGCACTGGTTCTATTTAGAGAGATGGGGTGGAATGCACTGGTTTTATGTTGATGGATCAGTAGGACGGCACTGGTTTTATGTAGATAGATGAGTAGGATGGCACTGGTTTTATGTAGAGAGATGTGGAGGACGGCACTGGTTTCATGTAGAGAGATGGAGAGAATGGGCACTGGTTTTATGTAGGTAGATGGGGTGGACTGCACTGGTTTTATGTGGATAGATGGGGAGGACAACACTGGTTTTATGTTGAAGGATCAGTAGCACGGCACTGGTTTTATGTAGATAGATGGGTAGGACGGCAATGGTCTTATGCAGATAGATGAGGAAGATGGCACTGGTTTTATGTAGAGAGATAGAGAGGACGGCACTGGTATTATGTAGTTAGATGGGGAGGATGGCACTGGTTTTATCTAGTTCGTTGGGTACGACGGCACTGGTTTTATCTGGATTGATGGAGAGGACGACACTGGTTTTATGCAGACAGATGGGGAGGACGGTACTGGTTTTATGAGAGAGATGGAGAGTACGGCACTGGTATTATGTATATAGATGGGTAGGGTGGCACTGGTTTTATGTAGAGAGATGCAGAGGACAGGACTGGTTTTATGTAGATAGATGGGGAGGACGGCACTGGTTTTATGTAGATAGATGGGTAGGATGGCACTGGTTTTATTTAGATAGATGGGGAGGACGGCACTGGTTTTATGTAGATATATGGGGAGGATGGCACTGATTTTATGTAGATAGATGAGTAGGATGGCACTGATTTTATGTAGATAGATGGGGAGCACGGCTCGGGTTTTATGTAGTTAGATGGGGAGGACGGCACTGGTATTATGTAGAGAGATGGAAAGGATGGCACTAGTTTTATATAGATAGATGGGTAGGATGGCACTGGTTTTATGTAGACGGGTGGGTAGGACGGCACTGGTTTTAAGGAGATAGATGAGTAGTATTGCACTGGTTTTATGTAGGGAGATGTGGAGGACGGCACTGGATTCATGTAGAGAGATGGAGAGAACGGGCACTGGTTTTATGTAGATAGATGGGGAGGACGACACTTGTTTTATGTTGATGGATCAGTAGCACGGCACTGGTTTTATGTAGATAGATGTGGAGGACGGCACTGGATTCATGTAGAGAGATGGAAAGGATGGCACCAGTTTTATATAGATAGATGGGGAGGACGGCACTGGTTTTATGTTGATGGATCAGTAGCACGGCACCCGTTTTATGTAGATAGATGGGGAGGACGACACTGGTTTTATGTTGATGGATCAGTAGCACGGCACTGGTTTTATGTAGATAGATGGGTAGGACGGCAATGGTCTTATGCAGATAGATGAGGAAGATGGCACTGGTTTTATGTAGAGAGATGGAGAGGACGGCACTGGTATTATGTAGTTAGATGGGGAGGATGGCGCTGGTTTTATCTAGTTCGTTGGGTACGACGGCACTGGTTTTATATATGGGGAGGATGACACTGGTTTTATGCAGACAGATGGTGAGGACGGTACTGGTTTTATGAGAGAGATGGAGAGTACGGCACTGGTATTATGTATATAGATGTGTAGGGTGGCACTGGTTTTTTGTAGGTAGATGGGTGGGACGGCACTGGTTTTATGTAGATAGATGGGGAGGACAACACTGGTTTTATGTTGATGGATCAGTAGCACGGCACTGGTTTTATGTAGATAGATGGGGAGGACGGCACTGGTTTTATGTACTTAGTTGGGGCGGACGGCACAGGTTTTATGTAGTTAGATGGGTAGGATGGCACTGGTTTTATGTCGACGGGTGGGTAGGACGGCACTGGTTTTATGGAGATAGATGAGTAGTATTGCACTGGTTTTATGTAGGGAGATGTGGAGGACGGCACTGGATTCATGTAGAGAGATGGAGAGAACGGGCACTGGTTTTATGTAGATGGATGAGTAGGATTGCACTGGTTTTATGTAGGGAGATGTGGTGGACGGCACCGGATTCATGTAGAGAGATGGAGAGAACGGGCACTGGTTTTATGTAGATAGATGTGGAGGACGGCACTGGATTCATGTAGAGAGATGGAAAGGATGGCACTAGTTTTATATAGATAGATGGGGAGGACGGCACTGGTTTTCTGTAGATAGATGGGGAGGACGACACTGGTTTTATGTTGATGGATCAGTAGCATGGCACTGGTTTTATGTAGATAGATGGGTAGGACGGCAATGGTCTTATGCAGATAGATGAGGAAGATGGCACTGGTATTATGTAGAGAGATGGAGAGGACGGCACTGGTATTATGTAGTTAGATGGGGAGGTTGGCACTGGTTTTATCTAGTTCGTTGGGTACGACGGCACTGGTTTTATCTAGATTGATGGGGAGGACAACACTGGTTTTATGCAGACAGATGGGGAGGACGGTACTGGTTTTATGAGAGAGCTGGAGAGTATGGGACTGGTTTTATTTAGATAGATGGGGAGGACGGCACTGGTTTTATGCAGATATATGGGGAGGATGGCACTGGTTTTATGTAGATAGATGAGTAGGATGGCACTGATTTTATGTAAATAGATGGGGAGGACGGCACTGGTTTTATGTAGTTAGATGGGGAGGACAGCACTGGTATTATGTAGAGAGATGGAAAGGATGGCACTAGTTTTATATAGATAGATGGGTAGGACGGCACTGGTTTTATGTTGATAGGTGGGGAGGATGACACTGGTTTTATGTACTTAGTTGGGGCGGACAGCACAGGTTTTATGTAGTTAGATGGGTAGGATGGCACTGGTTTTATGTAGACGGGAGGGTAGGACGGCACTGGTTTTATTTAGAGAGATGGGGAGGATGGCACTGTTTTTATGTAGAGAGATTGAGAACACGGCACTGGTTTTACGTAGATAGATGGGTAGGACAGCACTGGATTCATGTAGAGAGATGGAGAGTACGGCACTGGTATTGTGTATATAGATGGGTAGGACGGCCATGGTCTTATGTAGATAGATGAGGAAAATGGCACTGGCTTTATGTAGAGAGATGGAGAGGATGGCACTGGTATTATGTAGTTAGATGGGGAGGTTGGCACTGGTTTTATCTAGTTCGTTGGGTACGACGGCACTGGTTTTATCTAGATTGATGGGGAGGACGACACTGGTTTTATGCAGACAGATGGGGAGGACGGTACTGGTTTTATGAGAGAGCTGGAGAGTATGGGACTGGTTTTATTTAGATAGTTGGGGAGGACGGCACTGGTTTTATGTAGATAGATGAGTAGGATGGCACTGATTTTATGTAGATAGATGGGGAGGACGGCACTGGTTTTATGTAGTTAGATGGGGAGGACAGCACTGGTATTATGTAGAGAGATGGAAAGGATGGCACTAGTTTTATATAGATAGATGGGTAGGACGGCACTGGTTTTATGTTGATAGGTGGGGAGGATGACACTGGTTTTATGTACTTAGTTGGGGCGGACAGCACAGGTTTTATGTAGTTAGATGGGTAGGATGGCACTGGTTTTATGTAGACGGGAGGGTAGGACGGCACTGGTTTTATTTAGAGAGATGGGGAGGATGGCACTGTTTTTATGTAGAGAGATTGAGAACACGGCACTGGTTTTACGTAGATAGATGGGTAGGACAGCACTGGATTCATGTAGAGAGATGGAGAGTACGGCACTGGTATTGTGTATATAGATGGGTAGGACGGCCATGGTCTTATGTAGATAGATGAGGAAAATGGCACTGGTTTTATGTAGAGAGATGGAGAGGATGGCACTGGTGTTATGTAGTTAGACGGGGAGGATGGCGCTGGTTTTATCTAGTTCGTTGGGTACGACGGCACTGGTTTTATCTAGATAGATGGGGAGGATGACACTGGTTTTATGCAGACAGATGGTGAGGACGGTACTGGTTTTATGAGAGAGATGGAGAGTACGGCACTGGTATTATGTATATAGATGTGTAGGGTGGCACTGGTTTTTTGTAGGTAGTTGGGTGGGACGGCACTGGTTTTATGTAGATAGATGGGGAGGACAACACTGGTTTTATGTTGATGGATCAGTAGCACGGCACTGGTTTTATGTAGATAGATGGGGAGGACGGCACTGGTTTTATGTACTTAGTTGGGGCGGACGGCACAGGTTTTATGTAGTTAGATGGGTAGGATGGCACTGGTTTTATGTCGACGGGTGGGTAGGACGGCACTGGTTTTATGGAGATAGATGAGTAGTATTGCACTGGTTTTATGTAGGGAGATGTGGAGGACGGCACTGGATTCATGTAGAGAGATGGAGAGAACGGGCACTGGTTTTATGTAGATGGATGAGTAGGATTGCACTGGTTTTATGTAGGGAGATGTGGTGGACGGCACCGGATTCATGTAGAGAGATGGAGAGAACGGGCACTGGTTTTATGTAGATAGATGTGGAGGACGGCACTGGATTCATGTAGAGAGATGGAAAGGATGGCACTAGTTTTATATAGATAGATGGGGAGGACGGCACTGGTTTTCTGTAGATAGATGGGGAGGACGACACTGGTTTTATGTTGATGGATCAGTAGCATGGCACTGGTTTTATGTAGATAGATGGGTAGGACGGCAATGGTCTTATGCAGATAGATGAGGAAGATGGCACTGGTTTTATGTAGAGAGATGGAGAGGACGGCACTGGTATTATGTAGTTAGATGGGGAGGTTGGCACTGGTTTTATCTAGTTCGTTGGGTACGACGGCACTGGTTTTATCTAGATTGATGGGGAGGACGACACTGGTTTTATGCAGACAGATGGGGAGGACGGTACTGGTTTTATGAGAGAGCTGGACAGTATGGGATTGGTTTTATTTAGATAGATGGGGAGGACGGCACTGGTTTTATGTAGATATATGGGGAGGATGGCACTGGTTTTATGTAGATAGATGAGTAGGATGGCACTGATTTTATGTAGATAGATGGGGAGGACGGCACTGGTTTTATGTAGTTAGATGGGGAGGACAGCACTGGTATTATGTAGAGAGATGGAAAGGATGGCACTAGTTTTATATAGATAGATGGGGAGGATGACACTGGTTTTATGTACTTACTTGGGGCGGACGGCACAGGTTTTATGTAGTTAGATGGGTAGGATGGCACTGGTTTTATGTAGACGGGAGGGTAGGACGGCACTGGTTTTATTTAGAGAGATGGGGAGGATGGCACTGGATTCATGTAGAGAGATGGAGAGTACGGCACTGGTATTATGTATATAGATGGGTAGGACGGCCATGATCTTATGTAGATAGATGAGGAAAATGGCACTGGTTTTATGTAGAGAGATGGAGAGGATGGCACTGGTATTATGTAGTTAGACGGGGAGGATGGCGCTGGTTTTATCTAGTTCGTTGGGTACGACGGCACTGGTTTTATCTAGATAGATGGGGAGGATGACACTGGTTTTATGCAGACAGATGGTGAGGACGGTACTGGTTTTATGAGAGAGATGGAGAGTACGGCACTGGTATTATGTATATAGATGTGTAGGGTTGCACTGGTTTTTTGTAGGTAGATGGGTGGGACGGCACTGGTTTTATGTAGATAGATGGGTAGGTCGGCACTGGTTTTATGTAGATAGATGAGGAGGACGGCACTGGTTTTATGTAGTTAGATGGGTAGGAAGGCACTGGTTCTATTTAGAGAGATGGGGTGGAATGCACTGGTTTTATGTTGATGGATCAGTAGGACGGCACTGGTTTTAAGTAGATAGATGAGTAGGATGGCACTGGTTTTATGTAGAGAGATGTGGAGGACGGCACTGGATTCATGTAGAGAAATGGAGAGAACGGGCACTGGTTTTATGTAGATGGATGAGTAGGATTGCACTGGTTTTATGTAGGGAGATGTGGTGGACGGCACCGGATTCATGTAGAGAGATGGAGAGAACGGGTACTGGTTTTATGTAGATAGATGTGGAGGACGGCACTGGATTCATGTAGAGAGATGGAAAGGATGGCACTAGTTTTATATAGATAGATGGGGAGGACGGCACTGGTTTTCTGTAGATAGATGGGGAGGACGACACTGGTTTTATGTTGATGGATCAGTAGCATGGCACTGGTTTTATGTAGATAGATGGGTAGGACGGCAATGCTCTTATGCAGATAGATGAGGAAGATGGCACTGGTTTTATGTAGAGAGATAGAGAGGACGGCACTGGTATTATGTGGTTAGATGGGGAGGATGGCACTGGTTTTATCTAGTTCGTTGGGTACGACGGCACTGGTTTTATCTGGATTGATGGAGAGGACGACACTGGTTTTATGCAGACAGATGGTGAGGACGGTACTGGTTTTATGAGAGAGATGGAGAGTACGGCACTGGTATTATGTATATAGATGGGTAGGGTGGCACTGGTTTTATGTAGAGAGATGCAGAGGACAGGACTGGTTTTATGTAGATAGATGGGGAGGACGGCACTGGTTTTATTTAGATAGATGGGTAGGATGGCACTGGTTTTATTTAGATAGATGGGGAGGACGGCACTGGTTTTATGTAGATATATGGGGAGGATGGCACTGATTTTATGTAGATAGATGAGTAGGATGGCACTGATTTTATGTAGATAGATGGGGAGCACGGCTCGGGTTTTATGTAGTTAGATGGGGAGGACGGCACTGGTATTATGTAGAGAGATGGAAAGGATGGCACTAGTTTTATATAGATAGATGGGTAGGACGGCACTGGTTTTATGTTGATGGATCA
The DNA here is from genome assembly GCF_030028105.1 of Mobula birostris. Classification (NCBI taxonomy): domain Eukaryota; kingdom Metazoa; phylum Chordata; class Chondrichthyes; order Myliobatiformes; family Myliobatidae; genus Mobula; species Mobula birostris. The sequence continues at coordinate 160,136 of NW_027278271.1, forward strand.
GTAGCACGGCACTGGTTTTATGTAGATAGATGGGTAGGACGGCAATGGTCTTATGCAGATAGATGAGGAAGATGGCACTAGTTTGATGTAGAGAGATGGAGAGGACGGCACTGGTATTATGTAGTTAGATGGGGAGGTTGGCACTGGTTTTATCTAGTTCGTTGGGTACGACGGCACTGGTTTTATCTAGATTGATGGGGAGGACGACACTGGTTTTATGCAGACAGATGGGGAGGACGGTACTGGTTTTATGAGAGAGCTGGAGAGTATGGGACTGGTTTTATTTAGATAGTTGGGGAGGACGGCACTGGTTTTATGCAGATATATGGGGAGGATGGCACTGGTTTTATGTAGATAGATGAGTACGATGGCACTGATTTTATGTAGATAGATGGGGAGGACGGCACTGGTTTTATGTAGTTAGATGGGGAGGACAGCACTGGTATTATGTAGAGAGATGGAAAGGATGGCACTAGTTTTATATAGATAGATGGGTAGGACGGCACTGGTTTTATGTTGATAGGTGGGGAGGATGACACTGGTTTTATGTACTTAGTTGGGGCGGACAGCACAGGTTTTATGTAGTTAGATGGGTAGGATGGCACTGGTTTTATGTAGACGGGAGGGTAGGACGGCACTGGTTTTATTTAGAGAGATGGGGAGGATGGCACTGTTTTTATGTAGAGAGATTGAGAACACGGCACTGGTTTTACGTAGATAGATGGGTAGGACAGCACTGGATTCATGTAGAGAGATGGAGAGTACGGCACTGGTATTGTGTATATAGATGGGTAGGACGGCCATGGTCTTATGTAGATAGATGAGGAAAATGGCACTGGTTTTATGTAGAGAGATGGAGAGGATGGCACTGGTGTTATGCAGTTAGACGGGGAGGATGGCGCTGGTTTTATCTAGTTCGTTGGGTACGACGGCACTGGTTTTATAGATGGGGAGGATGACACTGGTTTTATGCAGACAGATGGTGAGGACGGCACTGGTTTTATGTAGATAGATGGGTAGGATGGCACTGGTTTTATGTAGATATATGGGGAGGACGGCACTGGTTTTATGTACTTAGTTGGGGCGGACGGCACAGGTTTTATGTAGTTAGATGGGTAGGATGTCACTGGTTTTATGTAGACGGGTGGGTAGGACGGCACTGCTTTTATAGAGATAGATGAGTAGTATTGCACTGGTTTTATGTAGGGAGATGTGGAGGATGGCACTGGATTCATGTAGAGAGATGGAGAGAACGGGCACTGGTTTTATGTAGATAGATGTGGAGGACGGCACTGGATTCATGTAGAGAGATGGAAAGGATGGCACCAGTTTTATACAGATAGATGGGGACGACGGCACTGGTTTTCTGTAGAGAGATGGGGAGGACGACACTGGTTTTATGTTGATGGATCAGTAGCATGGCACTGGTTTTATGTAGATAGATGGGGAGGACGGCAATGGTCTTATGCAGATAGATGAGGAAGATGGCACTGGTTTTATGTAGAGAGATGGAGAGGACGGCACTGGTATTATGTAGTTAGATGGGGAGGTTGGCACTGGTTTTATCTAGTTCGTTGGGTACGACGGCACTGGTTTTATCTAGATTGATGGGGAGGACGACACTAGTTTTATGCAGACAGATGGGGAGGACGGTACTGGTTTTATGAGAGAGCTGGAGAGTATGGGACTGGTTTTATTTAGATAGATGGGGAGGACGGCACTGGTTTTATGTAGATATATGGGGAGGATGGCACTAGTTTTATGTAGATAGATGAGTAGGATGGCACTGATTTTATGTAGATAGATGGGGAGGACGGCACTGGTTTTATGTAGTTAGATGGGGAGGACAGCACTGGTATTATGTACAGAGATGGAAAGGATGGCACTAGTTTTATATAGATAGATGGGGAGGATGACACTGGTTTTATGTACTTAGTTGGGGCGGACGGCACAGGTTTTATGTAGTTAGATGGGTAGGATGGCACTGGTTTTATGTAGACGGGAGAGTAGGACGGCACTGGTTTTATTTAGAGAGATGGGGAGGATGGCATTGGTTTTATGTAGAGAGATTGAGAACACGGCACTGGTTTTACGTAGATAGATGGGTAGGACAGCACTGGATTCATGTAGAGAGATGGAGAGTACGGCACTGGTATTATGTATATAGATGGGTAGGACGGCCATGGTCTTATGTAGATAGATGAGGAAAATGGCACTGGTTTTATGTAGAGAGATGGAGAGAATGGCACTGGTATTATGTAGTTAGACGGGGAGGATGGCGCTGGTTTTATCTAGTTCGTTGGGTACGACGGCACTGGTTTTATCTAGATAGATGGGGAGGATGACACTGGTTTTATGCAGACAGATGGTGAGGACGGTACTGGTTTTATGAGAGAGATGGAGAGTACGGCACTGGTATTATGTATATAGATGTGTAGGGTGGCACTGGTTTTTTGTAGGTAGATGGGTGGGACGGCACTGGTTTTATGTAGATGGATGGGTAGGTCGGCACTGGTTTTATGTAGATAGATGAGGAGGACGGCACTGGTTTTATGTAGTTAGATGGGTAGGAGGGCACTGGTTCTATTTAGAGAGATGGGGTGGAATGCACTGGTTTTATGTTGATGGATCAGTAGGACGGCACTGGTTTTATGTAGATAGATGAGTAGGATGGCACTGGTTTTATGTAGAGAGATGTGGAGGACGGCACTGGATTCATGTAGAGAGATGGAGAGAATGGGCACTGGTTTTACTGTAGGTAGATGGGGTGGACTGCACTGAGTTTTATGTGGACTTAGATGGGGAGGACAACACTGGGTTTTATGTTGAAGGATCAGTAGCACGGCACTGGTTTTATGTAGATAGATGGGTAGGACGGCAATGGTCTTATGCAGATAGATGAGGAAGATGGCACTGGTTTTATGTAGAGAGATAGAGAGGACGGCACTGGTATTATGTAGTTAGATGGGGAGGATGGCACTGGTTTTATCTAGTTCGTTGGGCTACGACGGCACTGGTTTTATCTGGATTGATGGAGAGGACGACACTGGTTTTATGCAGACAGATGGGGAGGACGGTACTGGTTTTATGAGAGAGATGGAGAGTACGGCACTGGTATTATGTATATAGATGGGTAGGGTGGCACTGGTTTTATGTAGAGAGATGCAGAGGACAGGACTGGTTTTATGTAGATAGATGGGGAGGACGGCACTGGTTTTTATGTAGATAGATGGGTAGGATGGCACTGGTTTTATTTAGATAGATGGGGAGGACGGCACTGGTTTTATGTAGATATATGGGGAGGATGGCACTGATTTTATGTAGATAGATGAGTAGGATGGCACTGATTTTATGTAGATAGATGGGGAGCACGGCTCGGGTTTTATGTAGTTAGATGGGGAGGACGGCACTGGTATTATGTAGAGAGATGGAAAGGATGGCACTAGTTTTATATAGATAGATGGGGAGGACGGCACTGGTTTTATGTATCTTAGTTGGGGCGGACGGCACAGGTTTTATGTAGTTAGATGGGTAGGATGGCACTGGTTTTATGTAGACGGGTGGGTAGGACGGGCACTGGTTTTAAGGAGATAGATGAGTAGTATTGCACTGGTTTTATGTAGGGAGATGTGCAGGACGGCACTGGATTCATGTAGAGAGATGGAGAGAACGGGCACTGGTTTTATGTAGATAGATGGGGAGGACGACACTTGTTTTATGTTGATGGATCAGTAGCACGGCACTGGTTTTATGTAGATAGATGTGGAGGACGGCACTGGATTCATGTAGAGAGATGGAAAGGATGGCACCAGTTTTATATAGATTAGATGAGGAGGACGGCACTGGTTTTATGTTGATGGATCAGTAGCACGGCACCCGTTTTTATGTAGATAGATGGGGAGGGACGACACTGGTTTTATGTTGATGGATCAGTAGCACGGCACTGGTTTTATGTAGATAGATGGGTAGGACGGCAATGGTCTTATGCAGATAGATGAGGAAGATGGCACTGGTTTTATGTAGAGAGATGGAGAGGACGGCACTGGTATTATGTAGTTAGATGGGGAGGATGGCGCTGGTTTTATCTAGGTTCGTTGGGTACGACGGCACTGGTTTTATAGATGGGGGAGGATGACACTGGTTTTATGCAGACAGATGGTGAGGACGGTACTGGTTTATGAGAGAGATGGAGAGTACGGCACTGGTATTATGTAGTATAGATGTGTAGGGTGGCACTGGTTTTTTGTAGGTAGATGGGTGGGACGGCCACTGGTTTTATGTAGATAGATGGGGAGGACGGCACTGGTTTTATGTACTTAGTTGGGGCGGACGGCACAGGTTTTATGTAGTTAGATGGGTAGGATGGCACTGGTTTTATGTCGACGGGTGGGTAGGACGGCACTGGTTGTATGGAGATAGATGAGTAGTATTGCACTGGTTTTATGTAGGGAGATGTGGAGGACGGCACTGGATTCATGTAGAGAGATGGAGAGAACGGGCACTGGTTTTATGTAGATGGATGAGTAGGATTGCACTGGTTTTATGTAGGGAGATGTGGTGGACGGCACCGGATTCATGTAGAGAGATGGAGAGAACGGGCACTGGTTTTATGTAGATAGATGTGGAGGACGGCACTGGATTCATGTAGAGAGATGGAAAGGATGGCACTAGTTTTATATAGATAGATGGGGAGGACGGCACTGGTTTTCTGTAGATAGATGGGGAGGACGACACTGGTTTTATGTTGATGGATCAGTAGCATGGCACTGGTTTTATGTAGATAGATGGGTAGGACGGCAATGGTCTTATGCAGATAGATGAGGAAGATGGCACTGGTATTATGTAGAGAGATGGAGAGGACGGCACTGGTATTATGTAGTTAGATGGGGAGGTTGGCACTGGTTTTATCTAGTTCGTTGGGTACGACGGCACTGGTTTTATCTAGATTGATGGGGAGGACGACACTGGTTTTATGCAGACAGATGGGGAGGACGGTACTGGTTTTATGAGAGAGCTGGAGAGTATGGGACTGGTTTTATTTAGATAGATGGGGAGGACGGCACTGGTTTTATGCAGATATATGGGGAGGATGGCACTGGTTTTATGTAGATAGATGAGTAGGATGGCACTGATTTTATGTAAATAGATGGGGAGGACGGCACTGGTTTTATGTAGTTAGATGGGGAGGACAGCACTGGTATTATGTAGAGAGATGGAAAGGATGGCACTAGTTTTATATAGATAGATGGGTAGGACGGCACTGGTTTTATGTTGATAGGTGGGGAGGATGACACTGGTTTTATGTACTTAGTTGGGGCGGACAGCACAGGTTTTATGTAGTTAGATGGGTAGGATGGCACTGGTTTTATGTAGACGGGAGGGTAGGACGGCACTGGTTTTATTTAGAGAGATGGGGAGGATGGCACTGTTTTTATGTAGAGAGATTGAGAACACGGCACTGGTTTTACGTAGATAGATGGGTAGGACAGCACTGGATTCATGTAGAGAGATGGAGAGTACGGCACTGGTATTGTGTATATAGATGGGTAGGACGGCCATGGTCTTATGTAGATAGATGAGGAAAATGGCACTGGTTTTATGTAGAGAGATGGAGAGGATGGCACTGGTATTATGTAGTTAGATGGGGAGGTTGGCACTGGTTTTATCTAGTTCGTTGGGTACGACGGCACTGGTTTTATCTAGATTGATGGGGAGGACGACACTGGTTTTATGCAGACAGATGGGGAGGACGGTACTGGTTTTATGAGAGAGCTGGAGAGTATGGGACTGGTTTTATTTAGATAGTTGGGGAGGACGGCACTGGTTTTATGTAGATAGATGAGTAGGATGGCACTGATTTTATGTAGATAGATGGGGAGGACGGCACTGGTTTTATGTAGTTAGATGGGGAGGACAGCACTGGTATTATGTAGAGAGATGGAAAGGATGGCACTAGTTTTATATAGATAGATGGGTAGGACGGCACTGGTTTTATGTTGATAGGTGGGGAGGATGACACTGGTTTTATGTACTTAGTTGGGGCGGACAGCACAGGTTTTATGTAGTTAGATGGGTAGGATGGCACTGGTTTTATGTAGACGGGAGGGTAGGACGGCACTGGTTTTATTTAGAGAGATGGGGAGGATGGCACTGTTTTTATGTAGAGAGATTGAGAACACGGCACTGGTTTTACGTAGATAGATGGGTAGGACAGCACTGGATTCATGTAGAGAGATGGAGAGTACGGCACTGGTATTGTGTATATAGATGGGTAGGACGGCCATGGTCTTATGTAGATAGATGAGAAAAATGGCACTGGTTTTATGTAGAGAGATGTAGAGGATGGCACTAGTGTTATGTAGTTAGACGGGGAGGATGGCGCTGGTTTTATCTAGTTCGTTGGGTACGACGGCACTGGTTTTATCTAGATAGATGGGGAGGATGACACTGGTTTTATGCAGACAGATGGTGAGGACGGTACTGGTTTTATGAGAGAGATGGAGAGTACGGCACTGGTATTATGTATATAGATGTGTAGGGTGGCACTGGTTTTTTGTAGGTAGTTGGGTGGGACGGCACTGGTTTTATGTAGATAGATGGGGAGGACAACACTGGTTTTATGTTGATGGATCAGTAGCACGGCACTGGTTTTATGTAGATAGATGGGGAGGACGGCACTGGTTTTATGTACTTAGTTGGGGCGGACGGCACAGGTTTTATGTAGTTAGATGGGTAGGATGGCACTGGTTTTATGTCGACGGGTGGGTAGGACGGCACTGGTTTTATGGAGATAGATGAGTAGTATTGCACTGGTTTTATGTAGGGAGATGTGGAGGACGGCACTGGATTCATGTAGAGAGATGGAGAGAACGGGCACTGGTTTTATGTAGATGGATGAGTAGGATTGCACTGGTTTTATGTAGGGAGATGTGGTGGACGGCACCGGATTCATGTAGACAGATGGAGAGAACGGGCACTGGTTTTATGTAGATAGATGTGGAGGACGGCACTGGATTCATGTAGAGAGATGGAAAGGATGGCACTAGTTTTATATAGATAGATGGGGAGGACGGCACTGGTTTTCTGTAGATAGATGGGGAGGACGACACTGGTTTTATGTTGATGGATCAGTAGCATGGCACTGGTTTTATGTAGATAGATGGGTAGGACGGCAATGGTCTTATGCAGATAGATGAGGAAGATGGCACTGGTTTTATGTAGAGAGATGGAGAGGACGGCACTGGTATTATGTAGTTAGATGGGGAGGTTGGCACTGGTTTTATCTAGTTCGTTGGGTACGACGGCACTGGTTTTATCTAGATTGATGGGGAGGACGACACTGGTTTTATGCAGACAGATGGGGAGGACGGTACTGGTTTTATGAGAGAGCTGGACAGTATGGGACTGGTTTTATTTAGATAGATGGGGAGGACGGCACTGGTTTTATGTAGATATATGGGGAGGATGGCACTGGTTTTATGTAGATAGATGAGTAGGATGGCACTGATTTTATGTAGATAGATGGGGAGGACGGCACTGGTTTTATGTAGTTAGATGGGGAGGACAGCACTGGTATTATGTAGAGAGATGGAAAGGATGGCACTAGTTTTATATAGATAGATGGGGAGGATGACACTGGTTTTATGTACTTACTTGGGGCGGACGGCACAGGTTTTATGTAGTTAGATGGGTAGGATGGCACTGGTTTTATGTAGACGGGAGGGTAGGACGGCACTGGTTTTATTTAGAGAGATGGGGAGGATGGCACTGGATTCATGTAGAGAGATGGAGAGTACGGCACTGGTATTATGTATATAGATGGGTAGGACGGCCATGATCTTATGTAGATAGATGAGGAAAATGGCACTGGTTTTATGTAGAGAGATGGAGAGGATGGCACTGGTATTATGTAGTTAGACGGGGAGGATGGCGCTGGTTTTATCTAGTTCGTTGGGTACGACGGCACTGGTTTTATCTAGATAGATGGGGAGGATGACACTGGTTTTATGCAGACAGATGGTGAGGACGGTACTGGTTTTATGAGAGAGATGGAGAGTACGGCACTGGTATTATGTATATAGATGTGTAGGGTTGCACTGGTTTTTTGTAGGTAGATGGGTGGGACGGCACTGGTTTTATGTAGATAGATGGGTAGGTCGGCACTGGTTTTATGTAGATAGATGAGGAGGACGGCACTGGTTTTATGTAGTTAGATGGGTAGGAAGGCACTGGTTCTATTTAGAGAGATGGGGTGGAATGCACTGGTTTTATGTTGATGGATCAGTAGGACAGCACTGGTTTTAAGTAGATAGATGAGTAGGATGGCACTGGTTTTATGTAGAGAGATGTGGAGGACGGCACTGGATTCATGTAGAGAAATGGAGAGAACGGGCACTGGTTTTATGTAGATGGATGAGTAGGATTGCACTGGTTTTATGTAGGGAGATGTGGTGGACGGCACCGGATTCATGTAGAGAGATGGAGAGAACGGGTACTGGTTTTATGTAGATAGATGTGGAGGACGGCACTGGATTCATGTAGAGAGATGGAAAGGATGGCACTAGTTTTATATAGATAGATGGGGAGGACGGCACTGGTTTTCTGTAGATAGATGGGGAGGACGACACTGGTTTTATGTTGATGGATCAGTAGCATGGCACTGGTTTTATGTAGATAGATGGGTAGGACGGCAATGGTCTTATGCAGATAGATGAGGAAGATGGCACTGGTTTTATGTAGAGAGATAGAGAGGACGGCACTGGTATTATGTGGTTAGATGGGGAGGATGGCACTGGTTTTATCTAGTTCGTTGGGTACGACGGCACTGGTTTTATCTGGATTGATGGAGAGGACGACACTGGTTTTATGCAGACAGATGGGGAGGACGGTACTGGTTTTATGAGAGAGATGGAGAGTACGGCACTGGTATTATGTATATAGATGGGTAGGGTGGCACTGGTTTTATGTAGAGAGATGCAGAGGACAGGACTGGTTTTATGTAGATAGATGGGGAGGACGGCACTGGTTTTATTTAGATAGATGGGTAGGATGGCACTGGTTTTATTTAGATAGATGGGGAGGACGGCACTGGTTTTATGTAGATATATGGGGAGTATGGCACTGATTTTATGTAGATAGATGAGTAGGATGGCACTGATTTTATGTAGATAGATGGGGAGCACGGCTCGGGTTTTATGTAGTTAGATGGGGAGGACGGCACTGGTATTATGTAGAGAGATGGAAAGGATGGCACTAGTTTTATATAGATAGATGGGGAGGACGGCACTGGTTTTATGTACTTAGTTGGGGCGGACGGCACAGGTTTTATGTAGTTAGATGGGTAGGATGGCACTGGTTTTATGTAGACGAGTGGGTAGGACGGCACTGGTTTTAAGGAGATAGGTGAGTAGTATTGCATTGGTTTTATGTAGGGAGATGTGGAGGACGGCACTGGATTCATGTAGAGAGATGGAGAGAACGGGCACTGGTTTTATGTAGATAGATGTGGAGGACGGCACTGGATTCATGTAGAGAGATGGAAAGGATGGCACCAGTTTTATATAGATAGATGGGGAGGACGGCACTGGTTTTTTGTTGATGGATCAGTAGCACGGCACTGGTTTTATGTAGATAGATGGGGAGGACGACACTGGTTTTATGTTGATGGATCAGTAGCACGGCACTGGTTTTATGTAGATAGATGGGTAGGACGGCAATGGTCTTATGCAGATAGATGAGGAAGATGGCACTGGTTTGATGTAGAGAGATGGAGAGGACGGCACTGGTATTATGTAGTTAGATGGGGAGGTTGGCACTGGTTTTATCTAGTTCGTTGGGTACGACGGCACTGGTTTTATCTAGATTGATGGGGAGGACGACACTGGTTTTATGCAGACAGATGGGGAGGACGGTACTGGTTTTATGAGAGAGCTGGAGAGTATGGGACTGGTTTTATTTAGATAGTTGGGGAGGACGGCACTGGTTTTATGCAGATATATGGGGAGGATGGCACTGGTTTTATGTAGATAGATGAGTACGATGGCACTGATTTTATGTAGATAGATGGGGAGGACGGCACTGGTTTTATGTAGTTAGATGGGGAGGACAGCACTGGTATTATGTAGAGAGATGGAAAGGATGGCACTAGTTTTATATAGATAGATGGGTAGGACGGCACTGGTTTTATGTTGATAGGTGGGGAGGATGACACTGGTTTTATGTACTTAGTTGGGGCGGACAGCACAGGTTTTATGTAGTTAGATGGGTAGGATGGCACTGGTTTTATGTAGACGGGAGGGTAGGACGGCACTGGTTTTATTTAGAGAGATGGGGAGGATGGCACTGTTTTTATGTAGAGAGATTGAGAACACGGCACTGGTTTTACGTAGATAGATGGGTAGGACAGCACTGGATTCATGTAGAGAGATGGAGAGTACGGCACTGGTATTGTGTATATAGATGGGTAGGACGGCCATGGTCTTATGTAGATAGATGAGGAAAATGGCACTGGTTTTATGTAGAGAGATGGAGAGGATGGCACTGGTGTTATGTAGTTAGACGGGGAGGATGGCGCTGGTTTTATCTAGTTCGTTGGGTACGACGGCACTGGTTTTATAGATGGGGAGGATGACACTGGTTTTATGCAGACAGATGGTGAGGACGGTACTGGTTTTATGAGAGAGATGGAGAGTACGGCACTGGTATTATGTATATAGATGTGTAGGGTGGCACTGGTTTTATGTAGAGAGATGCAGAGGACAGGACTGGTTTTATGTAGATAGATGGGGAGGACGGCACTGGTTTTATGTAGATAGATGGGTAGGATGGCACTGGTTTTATTTAGATAGATGGGGAGGACGGCACTGGTTTTATGTAGATATATGGGGAGGATGGCACTGATTTTATGTGGATAGATGAGTAGGATGGCACTGATTTTATGTAGATAGATGGGGAGCACGGCTCGGGTTTTATGTAGTTAGATGGGGAGGACGGCACTGGTATTATGTAGAGAGATGGAAAGGATGGCACTAGTTTTATATAGATAGATGGGGAGGACGGCACTGGTTTTATGTACTTAGTTGGGGCGGACGGCACAGGTTTTATGTAGTTAGATGGGTAGGATGTCACTGGTTTTATGTAGACGGGTGGGTAGGACGGCACTGCTTTTATAGAGATAGATGAGTAGTATTGCACTGGTTTTATGTAGGGAGATGTGGAGGATGGCACTGGATTCATGTAGAGAGATGGAGAGAACGGGCAATGGTTTTATGTAGATAGATGTGGAGGACGGCACTGGATTCATGTAGAGAGATGGAAAGGATGGCACCAGTTTTATACAGATAGATGGGGACGACGGCACTGGTTTTCTGTAGAGAGATGGGGAGGACGACACTGGTTTTATGTTGATGGATCAGTAGCATGGCACTGGTTTTATGTAGATAGATGGGGAGGACGGCAATGGTCTTATGCAGATAGATGAGGAAGATGGCACTGGTTTTATGTAGAGAGATGGAGAGCACGGCACTGGTATTATGTAGTTAGATGGGGAGGTTGGCACTGGTTTTATCTAGTTCGTTGGGTACGACGGCACTGGTTTTATCTAGATTGATGGGGAGGACGACACTAGTTTTATGCAGACAGATGGGGAGGACGGTACTGGTTTTATGAGAGAGCTGGAGAGTATGGGACTGGTTTTATTTAGATAGATGGGGAGGACGGCACTGGTTTTATGTAGATATATGGGGAGGATGGCACTGGTTTTATGTAGATAGATGAGTAGGATGGCACTGATTTTATGTAGATAGATGGGGAGGACGGCACTGGTTTTATGTAGTTAGATGGGGAGGACAGCACTGGTATTATGTACAGAGATGGAAAGGATGGCACTAGTTTTATATAGATAGATGGGGAGGATGACACTGGTTTTATGTACTTAGTTGGGGCGGACGGCACAGGTTTTATGTAGTTAGATGGGTAGGATGGCACTGGTTTTATGTAGACGGGAGAGTAGGACGGCACTGGTTTTATTTAGAGAGATGGGGAGGATGGCACTGGTTTTATGTAGAGAGATTGAGAACACGGCACTGGTTTTACGTAGATAGATGGGTAGGACAGCACTGGATTCATGTAGAGAGATGGAGAGTACGGCACTGGTATTATGTATATAGATGGGTAGGACGGCCATGGTCTTATGTAGATAGATGAGGAAAATGGCACTGGTTTTATGTAGAGAGATGGAGAGGATGGCACTGGTATTATGTAGTTAGACGGGGAGGATGGCGCTGGTTTTATCTAGTTCGTTGGGTACGACGGCACTGGTTTTATCTAGATAGATGGGGAGGATGACACTGGTTTTATGCAGACAGATGGTGAGGACGGTACTGGTTTTATGAGAGAGATGGAGAGTACGGCACTGGTATTATGTATATAGATGTGTAGGGTGGCACTGGTTTTTTGTAGGTAGATGGGTGGGACGGCACTGGTTTTATGTAGATAGATGGGTAGGTCGGCACTGGTTTTATGTAGATAGATGAGGAGGACGGCACTGGTTCTATGTAGTTAGATGGGTAGGAGGGCACTGGTTCTAATTAGAGAGATGGGGTGGAATGCACTGGTTTTATGTTGATGGATCAGTAGGACGGCACTGGTTTTATGTAGATAGATGAGTAGGATGGCACTGGTTTTATGTAGAGAGATGTGGAGAACGGCACTGGATTCATGTAGAGAGATGGAGAGAATGGGCACTGGTTTTATGTAGGTAGATGGGGTGGACTGCACTGGTTTTATGTAGATAGATGGGGAGGACGACACTGGTTTTATGTAGATAGATGGGGAGGACGGCACTGGTTTTATGTAGATAGATGGGGAGGACGACACTGGTTTTATGTTGATGGATCAGTAGCACGACACTGGTTTTATGTAGATAGATGGGTAGGACGGCAATGGTCTTATGCAGATAGATGAGGAAGATGGTACTGGATTCATGTAGAGAGATGGAGAGAACGGGCACTGGTTTTATGTAGATGGATGAGTAGGATTGCACTGGTTTTATGTAGGGAGATGTGGTGGACGGCACCGGATTCATGTAGAGAGATGGAGAGAACGGGCACTGGTTTTATGTAGGTAGATGGGGTGGACTGCACTGGTCTTATGCAGATAGATGTGGAAGATGGCACTGGTTTTATGTAGAGAGATAGAGAGGACGGCACTGGTATTATGTATATAGATGGGTAGGACGGCCATGATCTTATGTAGATAGATGAGGAAAATGGCACTGGTTTTATGTAGAGAGATGGAGAGGATGGCACTGGTTTTATGTAGAGAGATTGAGAACACGGCACTGGTTTTACGTAGATAGATGGGTAGGACAGCACTGGATTCATGTAGAGAGATGGAGAGTACGGCACTGGTATTATGTATATAGATGGGTAGGACGGCCATGGTCTTATGTAGATAGATGAGGAAAATGGCACTGGTTTTATGTAGAGAGATGGAGAGGATGGCACTGGTATTATGTAGTTAGACGGGGAGGATGGCGCTGGTTTTATCTAGTTCGTTGGGTACGACGGCACTGGTTTTATCTAGACAGATGGGGAGGATGACACTGGTTTTATGCAGACAGATGGTGAGGACGGTACTGGTTTTATGAGAGAGATGGAGAGTACGGCACTGGTATTATGTATATAGATGTGTAGGGTGGCACTGGTTTTTTGTAGGTAGATGGGTGGGACGGCACTGGTTTTATGTAGATGGATGGGTAGGTCGGCACTGGTTTTATGTAGATAGATGAGGAGGACGGCACTGGTTTTATGTAGTTAGATGGGTAGGAGGGCACTGGTTCTATTTAGAGAGATGGGGTGGAATGCACTGGTTTTATGTTGATGGATCAGTAGGACGGCACTGGTTTTATGTAGATAGATGAGTAGGATGGCACTGGTTTTATGTAGAGAGATGTGGAGGACGGCACTGGATTCATGTAGAGAGATGGAGAGAATGGGCACTGGTTTTATGTAGGTAGATGGGGTGGACTGCACTGGTTTTATGTGGATAGATGGGGAGGACAACACTGGTTTTATGTTGAAGGATCAGTAGCACGGCACTGGTTTTATGTAGATAGATGGGTAGGACGGCAATGGTCTTATGCAGATAGATGAGGAAGATGGCACTGGTTTTATGTAGAGAGATAGAGAGGACGGCACTGGTATTATGTGGTTAGATGGGGAGGATGGCACTGGTTTTATCTAGTTCGTTGGGTACGACGGCACTGGTTTTATCTGGATTGATGGAGAGGACGACACTGGTTTTATGCAGACAGATGGGGAGGACGGTACTGGTTTTATGAGAGAGATGGAGAGTACGGCACTGGTATTATGTATATAGATGGGTAGGGTGGCACTGGTTTTATGTAGAGAGATGCAGAGGACAGGACTGGTTTTATGTAGATAGATGGGGAGGACGGCACTGGTTTTATGTAGATAGATGGGTAGGATGGCACTGGTTTTATTTAGATAGATGGGGAGGACGGCACTGGTTTTATGTAGATATATGGGGAGGATGGCACTGATTTTATGTAGATAGATGAGTAGGATGGCACTGATTTTATGTAGATAGATGGGGAGCACGGCTCGGGTTTTATGTAGTTAGATGGGGAGGACGGCACTGGTATTATGTAGAGAGATGGAAAGGATGGCACTAGTTTTATATAGATAGATGGGGAGGACGGCACTGGTTTTATGTACTTAGTTGGGGCGGACGGCACAGGTTTTATGTAGTTAGATGGGTAGGATGGCACTGGTTTTATGTAGACGAGTGGGTAGGACGGCACTGGTTTTAAGGAGATAGATGAGTAGTATTGCATTGGTTTTATGTAGGGAGATGTGGAGGACGGCACTGGATTCATGTAGAGAGATGGAGAGAACGGGCACTGGTTTTATGTAGATAGATGTGGAGGACGGCACTGGATTCATGTAGAGAGATGGAAAGGATGGCACCAGTTTTATATAGATAGATGGGGAGGACGGCACTGGTTTTATGTTGATGGATCAGTAGCACGGCACTGGTTTTATGTAGATAGATGGGGAGGACGACACTGGTTTTATGTTGATGGATCAGTAGCACGGCACTGGTTTTATGTAGATAGATGGGTAGGACGGCAATGGTCTTATGCAGATAGATGAGGAAGATGGCACTGGTTTGATGTAGAGAGATGGAGAGGACGGCACTGGTATTATGTAGTTAGATGGGGAGGTTGGCACTGGTTTTATCTAGTTCGTCGGGTACGACGGCACTGGTTTTATCTAGATTGATGGGGAGGACGACACTGGTTTTATGCAGACAGATGGGGAGGACGGTACTGGTTTTATGAGAGAGCTGGAGAGTATGGGACTGGTTTTATTTAGATAGTTGGGGAGGACGGCACTGGTTTTATGCAGATATATGGGGAGGATGGCACTGGTTTTATGTAGATAGATGAGTACGATGGCACTGATTTTATGTAGATAGATGGGGAGGACGGCACTGGTTTTATGTAGTTAGATGGGGAGGACAGCACTGGTATTATGTAGAGAGATGGAAAGGATGGCACTAGTTTTATATAGATAGATGGGTAGGACGGCACTGGTTTTATGTTGATAGGTGGGGAGGATGACACTGGTTTTATGTACTTAGTTGGGGCGGACAGCACAGGTTTTATGTAGTTAGATGGGTAGGATGGCACTGGTTTTATGTAGACGGGAGGGTAGGACGGCACTGGTTTTATTTAGAGAGATGGGGAGGATGGCACTGTTTTTATGTAGAGAGATTGAGAACACGGCACTGGTTTTACGTAGATAGATGGGTAGGACAGCACTGGATTCATGTAGAGAGATGGAGAGTACGGCACTGGTATTGTGTATATAGATGGGTAGGACGGCCATGGTCTTATGTAGATAGATGAGGAAAATGGCACTGGTTTTATGTAGAGAGATGGAGAGGATGGCACTGGTGTTATGTAGTTAGACGGGGAGGATGGCGCTGGTTTTATCTAGTTCGTTGGGTACGACGGCACTGGTTTTATAGATGGGGAGGATGACACTGGTTTTATGCAGACAGATGGTGAGGACGGTACTGGTTTTATGAGAGAGATGGAGAGTACGGCACTGGTATTATGTATATAGATGTGTAGGGTGGCACTGGTTTTATGTAGAGAGATGCAGAGGACAGGACTGGTTTTATGTAGATAGATGGGGAGGACGGCACTGGTTTTATGTAGATAGATGGGTAGGATGGCACTGGTTTTATTTAGATAGATGGGGAGGACGGCACTGGTTTTATGTAGATATATGGGGAGGATGGCACTGATTTTATGTGGATAGATGAGTAGGATGGCACTGATTTTATGTAGATAGATGGGGAGCACGGCTCGGGTTTTATGTAGTTAGATGGGGAGGACGGCACTGGTATTATGTAGAGAGATGGAAAGGATGGCACTAGTTTTATATAGATAGATGGGGAGGACGGCACTGGTTTTATGTACTTAGTTGGGGCGGACGGCACAGGTTTTATGTAGTTAGATGGGTAGGATGTCACTGGTTTTATGTAGACGGGTGGGTAGGACGGCACTGCTTTTATAGAGATAGATGAGTAGTATTGCACTGGTTTTATGTAGGGAGATGTGGAGGATGGCACTGGATTCATGTAGAGAGATGGAGAGAACGGGCAATGGTTTTATGTAGATAGATGTGGAGGACGGCACTGGATTCATGTAGAGAGATGGAAAGGATGGCACCAGTTTTATACAGATAGATGGGGACGACGGCACTGGTTTTCTGTAGAGAGATGGGGAGGACGACACTGGTTTTATGTTGATGGATCAGTAGCATGGCACTGGTTTTATGTAGATAGATGGGGAGGACGGCAATGGTCTTATGCAGATAGATGAGGAAGATGGCACTGGTTTTATGTAGAGAGATGGAGAGCACGGCACTGGTATTATGTAGTTAGATGGGGAGGTTGGCACTGGTTTTATCTAGTTCGTTGGGTACGACGGCACTGGTTTTATCTAGATTGATGGGGAGGACGACACTAGTTTTATGCAGACAGATGGGGAGGACGGTACTGGTTTTATGAGAGAGCTGGAGAGTATGGGACTGGTTTTATTTAGATAGATGGGGAGGACGGCACTGGTTTTATGTAGATATATGGGGAGGATGGCACTGGTTTTATGTAGATAGATGAGTAGGATGGCACTGATTTTATGTAGATAGATGGGGAGGACGGCACTGGTTTTATGTAGTTAGATGGGGAGGACAGCACTGGTATTATGTACAGAGATGGAAAGGATGGCACTAGTTTTATATAGATAGATGGGGAGGATGACACTGGTTTTATGTACTTAGTTGGGGCGGACGGCACAGGTTTTATGTAGTTAGATGGGTAGGATGGCACTGGTTTTATGTAGACGGGAGAGTAGGACGGCACTGGTTTTATTTAGAGAGATGGGGAGGATGGCACTGGTTTTATGTAGAGAGATTGAGAACACGGCACTGGTTTTACGTAGATAGATGGGTAGGACAGCACTGGATTCATGTAGAGAGATGGAGAGTACGGCACTGGTATTATGTATATAGATGGGTAGGACGGCTATGGTCTTATGTAGATAGATGAGGAAAATGGCACTGGTTTTATGTAGAGAGATGGAGAGGATGGCACTGGTATTATGTAGTTAGACGGGGAGGATGGCGCTGGTTTTATCTAGTTCGTTGGGTACGACGGCACTGGTTTTATCTAGATAGATGGGGAGGATGACACTGGTTTTATGCAGACAGATGGTGAGGACGGTACTGGTTTTATGAGAGAGATGGAGAGCACGGCACTGGTATTATGTATATAGATGTGTAGGGTGGCACTGGTTTTTTGTAGGTAGATGGGTGGGACGGCACTGGTTTTATGTAGATGGATGGGTAGGTCGGCACTGGTTTTATTTAGATAGATGAGGAGGACGGCACTGGTTTTATGTAGTTAGATGGGTAGGAGGGCACTGGTTCTATTTAGAGAGATGGGGTGGAATGCACTGGTTTTATGTTGATGGATCAGTAGGACGGCACTGGTTTGATGTAGATAGATGAGTAGGATGGCACTGGTTTTATGTAGAGAGATGTGGAGGACGGCACTGGATTCATGTAGAGAGATGGAGAGAATGGGCACTGGTTTTATGTAGGTAGATGGGGTGGACTGCACTGGTTTTATGTGGATAGATGGGGAGGACAACACTGGTTTTATGTTGAAGGATCAGTAGCACGGCACTGGTTTTATGTAGATAGATGGGTAGGACGGCAATGGTCTTATGCAGATAGATGAGGAAGATGGCACTGGTTTTATGTAGAGAGATAGAGAGGACGGCACTGGTATTATGTAGTTAGATGGGGAGGATGGCACTGGTTTTATCTAGTTCGTTGGGTACGACGGCACTGGTTTTATCTGGATTGATGGAGAGGACGACACTGGTTTTATGCAGACAGATGGGGAGGACGGTACTGGTTTTATGAGAGAGATGGAGAGTACGGCACTGGTATTATGTATATAGATGGGTAGGGTGGCACTGGTTTTATGTAGAGAGATGCAGAGGACAGGACTGGTTTTATGTAGATAGATGGGGAGGACGGCACTGGTTTTATGTAGATAGATGGGTAGGATGGCACTGGTTTTATTTAGATAGATGGGGAGGACGGCACTGGTTTTATGTAGATATATGGGGAGGATGGCACTGATTTTATGTAGATAGATGAGTAGGATGGCACTGAATTTATGTAGATAGATGGGGAGCACGGCTCGGGTTTTATGTAGTTAGATGGGGAGGACGGCACTGGTATTATGTAGAGAGATGGAAAGGATGGCACTAGTTTTATATAGATAGATGGGGAGGACGGCACTGGTTTTATGTACTTAGTTGGGGCGGACGGCACAGGTTTTATGTAGTTAGATGGGTAGGATGGCACTGGTTTTATGTAGACGGGTGGGTAGGACGGCACTGGTTTTAAGGAGATAGATGAGTAGTATTGCACTGGTTTTATGTAGGGAGATGTGGAGGACGGCACTGGATTCATGTAGAGAGATGGAGAGAACGGGCACTGGTTTTATGTAGAGAGATGGGGAGGACGACACTTGTTTTATGTTGATGGATCAGTAGCACGGCACTGGTTTTATGTAGATAGATGTGGAGGACGGCACTGGATTCATGTAGAGAGATGGAAAGGATGGCACCAGTTTTATATAGATAGATGGGTAGGACGGCACTGGTTTATGTTGATGGATCAGTAGCACGGCACTGGTTTTATGTAGATAGATGGGGAGGACGACACTGGTTTTATGTTGATGGATCAGTAGCACGGCACTGGTTTTATGTAGATAGATGGGTAGGACGGCAATGGTCTTATGCAGATAGATGAGGAAGATGGCACTGGTTTTATGTAGAGAGATGGAGAGGACGGCACTGGTATTATGTAGTTAGATGGGGAGGTTGGCACTGGTTTTATCTAGTTCGTTGGGTACGACGGCACTGGTTTTATCTAGATTGATGGGGAGGACGACACTGGTTTTATGCAGACAGATGGGGAGGACGGTACTGGTTTTATGAGAGAGCTGGAGAGTATGGGACTGGTTTTATTTAGATAGTTGGGGAGGACGGCACTGGTTTTATGCAGATATATGGGGAGGATGGCACTGGTTTTATGTAGATAGATGAGTAGGATGGCACTGATTTTATGTAGATAGATGGGGAGGACGGCACTGGTTTTATGTAGTTAGATGGGGAGGACAGCACTGGTATTATGTAGAGAGATGGAAAGGATGGCACTAGTTTTATATAGATAGATGGGTAGGACGGCACTGGTTTTATGTTGATAGGTGGGGAGGATGACACTGGTTTTATGTACTTAGTTGGGGCGGACAGCACAGGTTTTATGTAGTTAGATGGGTAGGATGGCACTGGTTTTATGTAGACGGGAGGGTAGGACGGCACTGGTTTTATTTAGAGAGATGGGGAGGATGGCACTGTTTTTATGTAGAGAGATTGAGAACACGGCACTGGTTTTACGTAGATAGATGGGTAGGACAGCACTGGATTCATGTAGAGAGATGGAGAGTACGGCACTGGTATTGTGTATATAGATGGGTCGGACGGCCATGGTCTTATGTAGATAGATGAGGAAAATGGCACTGGTTTTATGTAGAGAGATGGAGAGGATGGCACTGGTGTTATGTAGTTAGACGGGGAGGATGGCGCTGGTTTTATCTAGTTCGTTGGGTACGACGGCACTGGTTTTATAGATGGGGAGGATGACACTGGTTTTATGCAGACAGATGGTGAGGACGGTACTGGTTTTATGAGAGAGATGGAGAGTACGGCACTGGTATTATGTATATAGATGTGTAGGGTGGCACTGGTTTTTTGTAGGTAGATGGGTGGGACGGCACTGGTTTTATGTAGATAGATGGGGAGGACGGCACTGGTTTTATGTACTTAGTTGGGGCGGACGGCACAGGTTTTATGTAGTTAGATGGGTAGGATGGCACTGGTTTTATGAAGGGGGATGTGGTGGACGGCACCGGATTCATGTAGAGAGATGGAGAGAACGGGCACTGGTTTTATGTAGATGGATGAGTAGGATTGCACTGGTTTTATGTAGGGAGATGTGGTGGACGGCACCGGATTCATGTAGAGAGATGGAGAGAACGGGCACTGGTTTTATGTAGATAGATGTGGAGGACGGCACTGGATTCATGTAGAGAGATGGAAAGGATGGCACTAGTTTTATATAGATAGATGGGGAGGACGGCACTGGTTTTCTGTAGATAGATGGGGAGGACGACACTGGTTTTATGTTGATGGATCAGTAGCATGGCACTGGTTTTATGTAGATAGATGGGTAGGACGGCAATGGTCTTATGCAGATAGATGAGGAAGATGGCACTGGTATTATGTAGAGAGATGGAGAGGACGGCACTGGTATTATGTAGTTAGATGGGGAGGTTGGCACTGGTTTTATCTAGTTCGTTGGGTACGACGGCACTGGTTTTATCTAGATTGATGGGGAGGACGACACTGGTTTTATGCAGACAGATGGGGAGGACGGTACTGGTTTTATGAGAGAGCTGGACAGTATGGGACTGGTTTTATTTAGATAGATGGGGAGGACGGCACTGGTTTTATGTAGATATATGGGGAGGATGGCACTGGTTTTATGTAGATAGATGAGTAGGATGGCACTGATTTTATGTAGATAGATGGGGAGGACGGCACTGGTTTTATGTAGTTAGATGGGGAGGACAGCACTGGTATTATGTAGAGAGATGGAAAGGATGGCACTAGTTTTATATAGATAGATGGGGAGGATGACACTGGTTTTATGTACTTAGTTGGGGCGGACGGCACAGGTTTTATGTAGTTAGATGGGTAGGATGGCACTGGTTTTATGTAGACGGGAGGGTAGGACGGCACTGGTTTTATTTAGAGAGATGGGGAAGATGGCACTGAATTCATGTAGAGAGATGGAGAGTACGGCACTGGTATTATGTATATAGATGGGTAGGACGGCCATGATCTTATGTAGATAGATGAGGAAAATGGCACTGGTTTTATGTAGAGAGATGGAGAGGATGGCACTGGTATTATGTAGTTAGACGGGGAGGATGGCGCTGGTTTTATCTAGTTCGTTGGGTACGACGGCACTGGTTTTATCTAGATAGATGGGGAGGATGACACTGGTTTTATGCAGACAGATGGTGAGGACGGTACTGGTTTTATGAGAGAGATGGAGAGTACGGCACTGGTATTATGTATATAGATGTGTAGGGTGGCACTGGTTTTTTGTAGGTAGATGGGTGGGACGGCACTGGTTTTATGTAGATAGATGGGTAGGTCGGCACTGGTTTTATGTAGATAGATGAGGAGGACGGCACTGGTTTTATGTAGTTAGATGGGTAGGAGGGCACTGGATCTATTTAGAGAGATGGGGTGGAATGCACTGGTTTTATGTTGATGGATCAGTAGGACGGCACTGGTTTTAAGTAGATAGATGAGTAGGATGGCACTGGTTTTATGTAGAGAGATGTGGAGGACGGCACTGGATTCATGTAGAGAACGGGCACTGGTTTTATGTAGATGGATGAGTAGGATTGCACTGGTTTTATGTAGGGAGATGTGGTGGACGGCACCGGATTCATGTAGAGAGATGGAGAGAACGGGTACTGGTTTTATGTAGATAGATGTGGAGGACGGCACTGGATTCATGTAGAGAGATGGAAAGGATGGCACTAGTTTTATATAGATAGATGGGGAGGACGGCACTGGTTTTCTGTAGATAGATGGGGAGGACGACACTGGTTTTATGTTGATGGATCAGTAGCATGGCACTGGTTTTATGTAGATAGATGGGGAGGACGGCACTGGATTCATGTAGAGAGATGGAAAGGATGGCACCAGTTTTATATAGATAGATGGGTAGGACGGCACTGGTTTTATGTTGATGGATCAGTAGCACGGCACTGGTTTTATGTAGATAGATGGGGAGGACGACACTGGTTTTATGTTGATGGATCAGTAGCACGGCACTGGTTTTATGTAGATAGATGGGTAGGACGGCAATGGTCTTATGCAGATAGATGAGGAAGATGGCACTGGTTTTATGTAGAGAGATGGAGAGGACGGCACTGGTATTATGTAGTTAGATGGGGAGGTTGGCACTGGTTTTATCTAGTTCGTTGGGTACGACGGCACTGGTTTTATCTAGATTGATGGGGAGGACGACACTGGTTTTATGCAGACAGATGGGGAGGACGGTACTGGTTTTATGAGAGAGCTGGAGAGTATGGGACTGGTTTTATTTAGATAGTTGGGGAGGACGGCACTGGTTTTATGCAGATATATGGGGAGGATGGCACTGGTTTTATGTAGATAGATGAGTAGGATGGCACTGATTTTATGTAGATAGATGGGGAGGACGGCACTGGTTTTATGTAGTTAGATGGGGAGGACAGCACTGGTATTATGTAGAGAGATGGAAAGGATGGCACTAGTTTTATATAGATAGATGGGTAGGACGGCACTGGTTTTATGTTGATAGGTGGGGAGGATGACACTGGTTTTATGTACTTAGTTGGGGCGGACAGCACAGGTTTTATGTAGTTAGATGGGTAGGATGGCACTGGTTTTATGTAGACGGGAGGGTAGGACGGCACTGGTTTTATTTAGAGAGATGGGGAGGATGGCACTGTTTTTATGTAGAGAGATTGAGAACACGGCACTGGTTTTACGTAGATAGATGGGTAGGACAGCACTGGATTCATGTAGAGAGATGGAGAGTACGGCACTGGTATTGTGTATATAGATGGGTCGGACGGCCATGGTCTTATGTAGATAGATGAGGAAAATGGCACTGGTTTTATGTAGAGAGATGGAGAGGATGGCACTGGTGTTATGTAGTTAGACGGGGAGGATGGCGCTGGTTTTATCTAGTTCGTTGGGTACGACGGCACTGGTTTTATAGATGGGGAGGATGACACTGGTTTTATGCAGACAGATGGTGAGGACGGTACTGGTTTTATGAGAGAGATGGAGAGTACGGCACTGGTATTATGTATATAGATGTGTAGGGTGGCACTGGTTTTTTGTAGGTAGATGGGTGGGACGGCACTGGTTTTATGTAGATAGATGGGGAGGACGGCACTGGTTTTATGTACTTAGTTGGGGCGGACGGCACAGGTTTTATGTAGTTAGATGGGTAGGATGGCACTGGTTTTATGAAGGGGGATGTGGTGGACGGCACCGGATTCATGTAGAGAGATGGAGAGAACGGGCACTGGTTTTATGTAGATGGATGAGTAGGATTGCACTGGTTTTATGTAGGGAGATGTGGTGGACGGCACCGGATTCATGTAGAGAGATGGAGAGAACGGGCACTGGTTTTATGTAGATAGATGTGGAGGACGGCACTGGATTCATGTAGAGAGATGGAAAGGATGGCACTAGTTTTATATAGATAGATGGGGAGGACGGCACTGGTTTTCTGTAGATAGATGGGGAGGACGACACTGGTTTTATGTTGATGGATCAGTAGCATGGCACTGGTTTTATGTAGATAGATGGGTAGGACGGCAATGGTCTTATGCAGATAGATGAGGAAGATGGCACTGGTATTATGTAGAGAGATGGAGAGGACGGCACTGGTATTATGTAGTTAGATGGGGAGGTTGGCACTGGTTTTATCTAGTTCGTTGGGTACGACGGCACTGGTTTTATCTAGATTGATGGGGAGGACGACACTGGTTTTATGCAGACAGATGGGGAGGACGGTACTGGTTTTATGAGAGAGCTGGACAGTATGGGACTGGTTTTATTTAGATAGATGGGGAGGACGGCACTGGTTTTATGTAGATATATGGGGAGGATGGCACTGGTTTTATGTAGATAGATGAGTAGGATGGCACTGATTTTATGTAGATAGATGGGGAGGACGGCACTGGTTTTATGTAGTTAGATGGGGAGGACAGCACTGGTATTATGTAGAGAGATGGAAAGGATGGCACTAGTTTTATATAGATAGATGGGGAGGATGACACTGGTTTTATGTACTTAGTTGGGGCGGACGGCACAGGTTTTATGTAGTTAGATGGGTAGGATGGCACTGGTTTTATGTAGACGGGAGGGTAGGACGGCACTGGTTTTATTTAGAGAGATGGGGAAGATGGCACTGAATTCATGTAGAGAGATGGAGAGTACGGCACTGGTATTATGTATATAGATGGGTAGGACGGCCATGATCTTATGTAGATAGATGAGGAAAATGGCACTGGTTTTATGTAGAGAGATGGAGAGGATGGCACTGGTATTATGTAGTTAGACGGGGAGGATGGCGCTGGTTTTATCTAGTTCGTTGGGTACGACGGCACTGGTTTTATCTAGATAGATGGGGAGGATGACACTGGTTTTATGCAGACAGATGGTGAGGACGGTACTGGTTTTATGAGAGAGATGGAGAGTACGGCACTGGTATTATGTATATAGATGTGTAGGGTGGCATTGGTTTTTTGTAGGTAGATGGGTGGGACGGCACTGGTTTTATGTAGATAGATGGGTAGGTCGGCACTGGTTTTATGTAGATAGATGAGGAGGACGGCACTGGTTTTATGTAGTTAGATGGGTAGGAGGGCACTGGATCTATTTAGAGAGATGGGGTGGAATGCACTGGTTTTATGTTGATGGATCAGTAGGACGGCACTGGTTTTAAGTAGATAGATGAGTAGGATGGCACTGGTTTTATGTAGAGAGATGTGGAGGACGGCACTGGATTCATGTAGAGAACGGGCACTGGTTTTATGTAGATGGATGAGTAGGATTGCACTGGTTTTATGTAGGGAGATGTGGTGGACGGCACCGGATTCATGTAGAGAGATGGAGAGAACGGGTACTGGTTTTATGTAGATAGATGTGGAGGACGGCACTGGATTCATGTAGAGAGATGGAAAGGATGGCACTAGTTTTATATAGATAGATGGGGAGGACGGCACTGGTTTTCTGTAGATAGATGGGGAGGACGACACTGGTTTTATGTTGATGGATCAGTAGCATGGCACTGGTTTTATGTAGATAGATGGGTAGGACGGCAATGGTCTTATGCAGATAGATGAGGAAGATGGCACTGGTTTTATGTAGAGAGATGGAGAGGACGGCACTGGTATTATGTAGTTAGATGGGGAGGTTGGCACTGGTTTTATCTAGTTCGTTGGGTACGACGGCACTGGTTTTATCTAGATTGATGGGGAGGACGACACTGGTTTTATGCAGACAGATGGGGAGGACGGTACTGGTTTTATGAGAGAGCTGGAGAGTATGGGACTGGTTTTATTTAGATAGATGGGGAGGACGGCACTGGTTTTATGTAGATATATGGGGAGGATGGCACTGGTTTTATGTAGATAGATGAGTAGGATGGCACTGATTTTATGTAGATAGATGGGGAGGACGGCACTGGTTTTATGTAGTTAGATGGGGAGGACAGCACTGGTATTGTGTAGAGAGATGGAAAGGATGGCACTAGTTTTATATAGATAGATGGGGAGGACGGCACTGGTTTTATGTAGATAGGTGGGGAGGATGACACTGGTTTTATGTAGTTAGATGGGTAGGATGGCACTGGTTTTATGTAGACGGGAGGGTAGGACGGCACTGGTTTTATTTAGAGAGATGGGGAGGATGGCACTGGTTTTATGTAGAGAGATTGAGAACACGGCACTGGTTTTACGTAGATAGATGGGTAGGACAGCACTGGATTCATGCAGAGAGATGGAGAGTACGGCACTGGTATTATGTATATAGATGGGTAGGACGGCCATGGTCTTATGTAGATAGATGAGGAAAATGGCACTGGTTTTATGTAGAGAGATGGAGAGGATGGCACTGGTATTATGTAGTTAGACGGGGAGGATGGCGCTGGTTTTATCTAGTTCGTTGGGTACGACGGCACTGGTTTTATCTAGATAGATGGGGAGGATGACACTGGTTTTATGCAGACAGATGGTGAGGACGGTACTGGTTTTATGAGAGAGATGGAGAGTACGGCACTGGTATTATGTATATAGATGTGTAGGGTGGCACTGGTTTTTTGTAGGTAGATGGGTGGGACGGCACTGGTTTTATGTAGATAGATGGGTAGGTCGGCACTGGTTTTATGTAGATAGATGAGGAGGACGGCACTGGTTCTATGTAGTTAGATGGGTAGGAGGGCACTGGTTCTAATTAGAGAGATGGGGTGGAATGCACTGGTTTTATGTTGATGGATCAGTAGGACGGCACTGGTTTTATGTAGATAGATGAGTAGGATGGCA
Organism: Mobula birostris; assembly: GCF_030028105.1. Lineage (NCBI taxonomy): Eukaryota > Metazoa > Chordata > Chondrichthyes > Myliobatiformes > Myliobatidae > Mobula > Mobula birostris. The sequence continues at coordinate 186,995 of NW_027278271.1, forward strand.
CTGGTTTTATGTAGAGAGATGTGGAGGACGGCACTGGATTCATGTAGAGAGATGGAGAGAATGGGCACTGGTTTTATGTAGGTAGATGGGGTGGACTGCACTGGTTTTATGTAGATAGATGGGGAGGACGACACTGGTTTTATGTAGATAGATGGGGAGGACGGCACTGGTTTTATGTAGATAGATGGGGAGGACGACACTGGTTTTATGTTGATGGATCAGTAGCACGACACTGGTTTTATGTAGATAGATGGGTAGGACGGCAATGGTCTTATGCAGATAGATGAGGAAGATGGCACTGGATTCATGTAGAGAGATGGAGAGAACGGGCACTGGTTTTATGTAGATGGATGAGTAGGATTGCACTGGTTTTATGTAGGGAGATGTGGTGGACGGCACCGGATTCATGTAGAGAGATGGAGAGAACGGGCACTGGTTTTATGTAGGTAGATGGGGTGGACTGCACTGGTCTTATGCAGATAGATGTGGAAGATGGCACTGGTTTTATGTAGAGAGATAGAGAGGACGGCACTGGTATTATGTATACAGATGGGTAGGACGGCCATGATCTTATGTAGATAGATGAGGAAAATGGCACTGGTTTTATGTAGAGAGATGGAGAGGATGGCACTGGTTTTATGTAGAGAGATTGAGAACACGGCACTGGTTTTACGTAGATAGATGGGTAGGACAGCACTGGATTCATGTAGAGAGATGGAGAGTACGGCACTGGTATTATGTATATAGATGGGTAGGACGGCCATGATCTTATGTAGATAGATGAGGAAAATGGCACTGGTTTTATGTAGAGAGATGGAGAGGATGGCACTGGTATTATGTAGTTAGACGGGGAGGATGGCGCTGGTTTTATCTAGTTCGTTGGGTACGACGGCACTGGTTTTATCTAGATAGATGGGGAGGATGACACTGGTTTTATGCAGACAGATGGTGAGGACGGTACTGGTTTTATGAGAGAGATGGAGAGTACGGCACTGGTCTTATGTATATAGATGTGTAGGGTGGCACTGGTTTTTTGTAGGTAGATGGGTGGGACGGCACTGGTTTTATGTAGATAGATGGGTAGGTCGGCACTGGTTTTATGTAGATAGATGAGGAGGACGGCACTGGTTTTATGTAGTTAGATGGGTAGGAGGGCACTGGTTCTATTTAGAGAGATGGGGTGGAATGCACTGGTTTTATGTTGATGGATCAGTAGGACGGCACTGGTTTTAAGTAGATAGATGAGTAGGATGGCACTGGTTTTATGTAGAGAGATGTGGAGGACGGCACTGGATTCATGTAGAGAGATGGAGAGAACGGGCACTGGTTTTATGTAGGTAGATGGGGTGGACTGCACTGGTTTCATGTAGATAGATGGGGAGGACAACACTGGTTTTATGTTGATGGATCAGTAGCACGGCACTGATTTTATGTAGATAGATGGGTAGGACGGCAATGGTCTTATGCAGATAGATGAGGAAGATGGCACTGGTTTTATGTAGAGAGATAGAGAGGACGGCACTGGTATTATGTATTTAGATGGGGAGGATGGCACTGGTTTTATCTAGTTTGTTGGGTACGACGGCACTGGTTTTATCTGGATTGATGGAGAGGACGACACTGGTTTTATGCAGACAGATGGGGAGGACGGTACTGGTTTTATGAGAGAGATGGAGAGTACGGCACTGGTATTATGTATATAGATGGGTAGGGTGGCACTGGTTTTATGTAGAGAGATGCAGAGGACAGGACTGGTTTTATGTAGATAGATGGGGAGGACGGCACTGGTTTTATGTAGATAGATGGGTAGGATGGCACTGGTTTTATTTAGATTGATGGGGAGGACGGCACTGGTTTTATGTAGATATATGGGGAGGATGGCACTGATTTTATGTAGATAGATGAGTAGGATGGCACTGATTTTATGTAGATAGATGGGGAGCACGGCTCGGGTTTTATGTAGTTACATGGGGAGGACGGCACTGGTATTATGTAGAGAGATGGAAAGGATGGCACTAGTTTTATATAGATAGATGGGGAGGACGGCACTGGTTTTATGTACTTAGTTGGGGCGGACGGCACAGGTTTTATGCAGTTAGATGGGTAGGATGGCACTGGTTTTATGTAGATAGATGAGTAGGATGGCACTGGTTTGATGTAGAGAGATGTGGAGGACGGCACTGGATTCATGTAGAGAGATGGAGAGAACGGGCACTGGTTTTATGTAGATAGATGGGGAGGACGACACTTGTTTTATGTTGATGGATCAGTAGCACGGCACTGGTTTTATGTAGATAGATGTGGAGGATGGCACTGTATTCATGTAGAGAGATGGAAAGGATGGCACCAGTTTTATATAGATAGATGGGGAGGACGGCACTGGTTTTATGTTGATGGATCAGTAGCATGGCACTGGTTTTATGTAGATAGATGGGTAGGACGGCAATGGTCTTATGCAGATAGATGAGGAAGATGGCACTGGTTTTATGTAGAGAGATGGAGAGGACGGCACTGGTATTATGTAGTTAGATGGGGAGGTTGGCACTGGTTTTATCTAGTTCGTTGGGTACGACGGCACTGGTTTTATCTAGATTGATGGGGAGGACGACACTGGTTTTATGCAGACAGATGGGGAGGACGGTACTGTTTTTAATAGAGAGCTGGAGAGTATGGGACTGGTTTTATTTAGATAGATGGGGAGGACGGCACTGGTTTTATGTAGATATATGGGGAGGACGGCACTGGTTTTATGTAGTTAGATGGGGAGGACAGCACTGGTATTATGTAGAGAGATGGAAAGGATGGCACTAGTTTTATATAGATAGATGGGGAGGACAGCACTGGTTTTATGTTGATAGGTGGGGAGGATGACACTGGTTTTATGTACTTAGTTGGGGCGGACAGCACAGGTTTTATGTAGTTAGATGGGTAGGATGGCACTGGTTTTATGTAGACGGGAGGGTAGGACGGCACTGGTTTTATTTAGAGAGATGGGGAGGATGGCACTGGTTTTATGTAGAGAGATTGAGAACACGGCACTGGATTCATGTAGAGAGATGGAGAGTACGGCACTGGTATTATGTATATAGATGGGTAGGACGGCCATGATCTTATGTAGATAGATGAGGAAAATGACACTGGTTTTATGTAGAGAGATGGAGAGGATGGCACTGGTATTATGTAGTTAGACGGGGAGGATGGCGCTGGTTTTATCTGGTTCGTTGGGTACGACGGCTCTGGTTTTATCTAGATAGATGGGGAGGATGACACTGGTTTTATGCAGACAGATGGTGAGGACGGTACTGGTTTTATGAGAGAGATGGAGAGTATGGCACTGGTATTATGTATATAGATGTGTAGGGTGGCACTGGTTTTTTGTAGGTAGATGGGTGGGACGGCACTGGTTTTATGTAGATAGATGGGTAGGTCGGCACTGGTTTTATGTAGATAGATGAGGAGGACGGCACTGGTTTTATGTAGTTAGATGGGTAGGAGGGCACTGGTTCTATTTAGAGAGGGTGTGGAATGCACTGGTTTTATGTTGATGGATCAGTAGGACGGCACTGGTTTTAAGTAGATAGATGAGTAGGATGGCACTGGTTTTATGTAGAGAGATGTGGAGGACGGCACTGGATTCATGTAGAGAGATGGAGAGAACGGGCACTGGTTTTATGTAGATGGATGAGTAGGATTGCACTGGTTTTATATAGGGAGATGTGGTGGATGGCACCGGATTCATGTAGAGAGATGGAGAGAACGGGCACTGGTTTTATGTAGATAGATGTGGAGGACGGCACAGGATTCATGTAGAGAGATGGAAAGGATGGCACTAGTTTTATATAGATAGATGGGGAGGACAGCACTGGTTTTCTGTAGATAGATGGGGAGGACGACACTGGTTTTATGTTGATGGATCAGTAGCATGGCACTGGTTTTATGTAGATAGATGGGTAGGACGGCAATGGTCTTATGCAGATAGATGAGGAAGATGGCACTGGTTTTATGTAGAGAGATGGAGAGGACGGCACTGGTATTATGTAGTTAGATGGGGAGGTTGGCACTGGTTTTATCTAGTTCGTTGGGTACGACGGCACTGGTTTTATGTAGTTAGATGGGTAGGAGGGCACTGGTTCTATTTAGAGAGGGTGTGGAATGCACTGGTTTTATGTTGATGGATCAGTAGGACGGCACTGGTTTTAAGTAGATAGATGAGTAGGATGGCACTGGTTTTATGTAGAGAGATGTGGAGGACGGCACTGGATTCATGTAGAGAGATGGAGAGAACGGGCACTGGTTTTATGTAGATGGATGAGTAGGATTGCACTGGTTTTATGTAGGGAGATGTGGTGGATGGCACCGGATTCATGTAGAGAGATGGAGAGAACGGGCACTGGTTTTATGTAGATAGATGTGGAGGACGGCACAGGATTCATGTAGAGAGATGGAAAGGATGGCACTAGTTTTATATAGATAGATGGGGAGGACAGCACTGGTTTTCTGTAGATAGATGGGGAGGACGACACTGGTTTTATGTTGATGGATCAGTAGCATGGCACTGGTTTTATGTAGATAGATGGGTAGGACGGCAATGGTCTTATGCAGATAGATGAGGAAGATGGCACTGGTTTTATGTAGAGAGATGGAGAGGACGGCACTGGTATTATGTAGTTAGATGGGGAGGTTGGCACTGGTTTTATCTAGTTCGTTGGGTACGACGGCACTGGTTTTATGTAGTTAGATGGGTAGGAGGGCACTGGTTCTATTTAGAGAGGGTGTGGAATGCACTGGTTTTATGTTGATGGATCAGTAGGACGGCACTGGTTTTAAGTAGATAGATGAGTAGGATGGCACTGGTTTTATGTAGAGAGATGTGGAGGACGGCACTGGATTCATGTAGAGAGATGGAGAGAACGGGCACTGGTTTTATGTAGATGGATGAGTAGGATTGCACTGGTTTTATGTAGGGAGATGTGGTGGATGGCACCGGATTCATGTAGAGAGATGGAGAGAACGGGCACTGGTTTTATGTAGATAGATGTGGAGGACGGCACAGGATTCATGTAGAGAGATGGAAAGGATGGCACTAGTTTTATATAGATAGATGGGGAGGACAGCACTGGTTTTCTGTAGATAGATGGGGAGGACGACACTGGTTTTATGTTGATGGATCAGTAGCATGGCACTGGTTTTATGTAGATAGATGGGTAGGACGGCAATGGTCTTATGCAGATAGATGAGGAAGATGGCACTGGTTTTATGTAGAGAGATGGAGAGGACGGCACTGGTATTATGTAGTTAGATGGGGAGGTTGGCACTGGTTTTATCTAGTTCGTTGGGTACGACGGCACTGGTTTTATCTAGATTGATGGGGAGGACGACACTGGTTTTATGCAGACAGATGGGGAGGACGGTACTGGTTTTATGAGAGAGCTGGAGAGTATGGGACTGGTTTTATTTAGACAGATGGGGAGGACGGCACTGGTTTTATGTAGATATATGGGGAGGATGGCACTGGTTTTATGTAGATAGATGAGTAGGATGGCACTGATTTTATGTAGGTAGATGGGGAGGACAGCACTGGTATTGTGTAGAGAGATGGAAAGGATGGCACTAGTTTTATATAGATAGATGGGGAGGACGGCACTGGTTTTATGTAGATAGGTGGGGAGGATGACACTGGTTTTATGTGCTTAGTTGGGGCGGACGGCACAGGTTTTATGTAGTTAGATGGGTAGGATGGCACTGGTTTTATGTAGACGGGAGGGTAGGACGGCACTGGTTTTATTTAGAGAGATGGGGAGGATGGCACTGGTTTTATGTAGAGAGATTGAGAACACGGCACTGGTTTTACGTAGATAGATGGGTAGGACAGCACTGGATTCATGTAGAGAGATGGAGTGTACGGCACTGGTATTATGTATATAGATGGGTAGGACGGCCATGGTCTTATGTAGATAGATGAGGAAAATGGCACTGGTTTTATGTAGAGAGATGGAGAGGATGGCACTGGTATTATGTAGTTAGACGGGGAGGATGGCGCTGGTTTTATCTAGTTCGTTGGGTACGACGGCACTGGTTTTATCTAGATAGATGGGGAGGATGACACTGGTTTTATGCAGACAGATGGTGAGGTCGGCACTGGTTTTATGTAGATAGATGAGGAGGACGGCACTGGTTTTATGTAGTTAGATGGGTAGGAGGGCACTGGTTCTATTTAGAGAGATGGGGTGGAATGCACTGGTTTTATGTTGATGGATCAGTAGGACGGCACTGGTTTTATGTAGATAGATGAGTAGGATGGCACTGGTTTTATGTAGAGAGATGTGGAGGACGGCACTGGATTCATGTAGAGAGATGGAGAGAACGGGCACTGGTTTTATGTAGATAGATGGGGTGGACTGCACTGGTTTCATGTGGATAGATGGGGAGGACAACACTGGTTTTATGTTGATGGATCAGTAGCACGGCACTGGTTTTATGTAGATAGATGGGTAGGACGGCAATGGTCTTATGGAGATAGATGAGGAAGATGGCACTGGTTTTATGTAGAGAGATAGAGAGGACGGCACTGGTATTATGTAGTTAGATGGGGAGGATGGCACTGGTTTTATCTAGTTCGTTGGGTACGACGGCACTGGTTTTATTTGGATTGATGGAGAGGACGACACTGGTTTTATGCAGACAGATGGGGAGGACGGTACTGGTTTTATGAGAGAGATGGAGAGTACGGCACTGGTATCATGTATATAGATGGGTAGGGTGGCACTGGTTTTATGTAGAGAGATGCAGAGGACAGGACTGGTTTTATGTAGATAGATGGGGAGGACGGCACTGGTTTTATGTAGATAGATGGGTAGGATGGCACTGGTTTTATTTAGATAGATGGGGAGGATGGCACTGGTTTTATGTAGATATATGGGGAGGATGGCACTGATTTTATGTAGATAGATGAGTAGGATGGCACTGATTTTATGTAGATAGATGGGGAGCACGGCTCGGGTTTTATGTAGTTAGATGGGGAGGACGGCACTGGTATTATGTAGAGAGATGGAAAGGATGGCACTAGTTTTATATAGATAGATGGGGAGGACGGCACTGGTTTTATGTACTTAGTTGGGGCGGACGGCACAGGTTTTATGTAGTTAGATGGGTAGGATGGCACTGGTTTTAAGTAGACGGGTGGGTAGGACGGCACTGGTTTTAAGGAGATAGATGAGTAGTATTGCACTGGTTTTATGTAGGGAGATGTGGAGGACGGCACTGGATTCATGTAGAGAGATGGAGAGAACGGGCACTGGTTTTATGTAGATAGATGGGGAGGACGACACTTGTTTTATGTTGATGGATCAGTAGCACGGCACTGGTTTTATGTAGATAGATGTGGAGGACGGCACTGTATTCATGTAGAGAGATGGAAAGGATGGCACCAGTTTTATATAGATAGATGGGGAGGACGGCACTGGTTTTATGTTGATAGGTGGGGAGGATGACACTGGTTTTATGTACTTCGTTGGGGCGGACAGCACAGGTTTTATGTAGTTAGATGGGTAGGATGGCACTGGTTTTATGTAGACGGGAGGGTAGGACGGCACTGGTTTTATTTAGAGAGATGGGGAGGATGGCACTGGTTTTATGTAGAGAGATTGAGAACACGGCACTGGATTCATGTAGAGAGATGGAGAGTACGGCACTGGTATTATGTATATAGATGGGTAGGACGGCCATGATCTTATGTAGATAGATGAGGAAAATGGCACTGGTTTTATCTAGATAGATGGGGAGGATGACACTGGTTTTATGCAGACAGATGGTGAGGACGGTACTGGTTTTATGAGAGAGATGGAGAGTACGGCACTGGTATTATGTATATAGATGTGTAGGGTGGCACAGGTTTTTTGTAGGTAGATGGGTGGGACGGCACTGGTTTTATGTAGATAGATGGGTAGGTCGGCACTGGTTTTATGTAGATAGATGAGGAGGACGGCACTGGTTTTATGTAGTTAGATGGGTAGGAGGGCACTGGTTCTATTTAGAGAGATGGTGTGGAATGCACTGGTTTTATGTTGATGGATCAGTAGGACGGCACTGGTTTTAAGTAGATAGATGAGTAGGATGGCACTGGTTTTATGTAGAGAGATGTGGAGGACGGCACTGGATTCATGTAGAGAGATGGAGAGAACGGGCACTGGTTTTATGTAGATGGATGAGTAGGATTGCACTGGTTTTATGTAGGGAGATGTGGTGGACGGCACCGGATTCATGTAGAGAGATGGAGAGAACGGGCACTGGTTTTATGTAGATAGATGTGGAGGACGGCACTGGATTCATGTAGAGAGATGGAAAGGATGGCACTAGTTTTATATAGATAGATGGGGAGGACGGCACTGGTTTTCTGTAGATAGATGGGGAGGACGACACTGGTTATATGTTGATGGATCAGTAGCATGGCACTGGTTTTATGTAGATAGATGGGTAGGACGGCAATGGTCTTATGCAGATAGATGAGGAAGATGGCACTGGTTTTATGTAGGGAGATGGAGAGGACGGCACTGGTATTATGTAGTTAGATGGGGAGGTTGGCACTGGTTTTATCTAGTTCGTTGGGTACGACGGCACTGGTTTTATCTAGATTGATGGGGAGGACGACACTCGTTTTATGTAGATATATGGGGAGGATGGCACTGGTTTTATGTAGATAGATGGGGAGGACAGCACTGGTATTGTGTAGAGAGATGGAAAGGATGGCACTAGTTTTATATAGATAGATGCGGAGGACGGCACTGGTTTTCTGTAGATAGGTGGGGAGGATGACACTGGTTTTATGTACTTAGTTGGGGCGGACGGCACAGGTTTTATGTAGTTAGATGGGTAGGATGGCACTGGTTTTATGTAGACGGGAGGGTAGGACGGCACTGGTTTTATTTAGAGAGATGGGGAGGATGGCACTGGTTTTATGTAGAGAGATTGAGAACACGGCACTGGTTTTACGTAGATAGATGGGTAGGACAGCACTGGATTCATGTAGAGAGATGGAGAGAATGGGCACTGGTTTTATGTAGGTAGATGGGGTGGACTGCACTGGTTTTATGTAGATAGATGGGGAGGACGACACTGGTTTTATGTAGATAGATGGGGACGACGGCACTGGTTTTATGTAGATAGATGGGGAGGACGACACTGATTTTATGTTGATGGATCAGTAGCACGACACTGGTTTTATGTAGATAGATGGGTAGGACGGCAATGGTCTTATGCAGATAGATGAGGAAGATGGCACTGGTTTTATGTAGAGAGATAGAGAGGACGGCACTGGTATTATGTAGTTAGATGGGGAGGATGGCACTGGTTTTATCTAGTTCGTTGGGTACGACTGCACTGGTTTTATCTGGTTTGATGGAGAGGACGACACTGGTTTTATGCAGACAGATGGGGAGGACGGTACTGGTTTTATGAGAGAGATGGAGAGTACGGCACTGGTATTATGTATATAGATGGGTAGGGTGGAACTGATTTTATGTAGAGAAATGCAGAGGACAGGACTGGTTTTATGTAGATAGATGGGGAGGACGGCACTGGTTTTATGTAGATAGATGGGTAGGATGGCACTGGTTTTATTTAGATAGATGGGGAGGACGGCACTGGTTTTATGTAGATATATGGGGAGGATGGCACTGATTTTATGTAGATACATGAGTAGGATGGCACTGATTTTATGTAGATAGATGGGGAGCACGGCTCGGGTTTTATGTAGTTAGATGGGGAGGACGGCACTGGTATTATGTAGAGAGATGGAAAGGATGGCACTAGTTTTATATAGATAGATGGGGAGGACGGCAATGGTTTTATGCAGATAGATGAGGAAGATGGCACTGGTTTTATTTAGAGAGATGGAGAGGACGGCACTGGTATTACGTAGTTCGATGGGGAGGATGGCACTGGTTTTATCTAGTTCGTTGGGTACGACGGCACTGGTTTTATCTAGATTGATGGGGAGAACGACACTGGTTTTATGCAGACAGATGGTGAGGACGGTACTGGTTTTATGAGAGAGATGGAGAGTACGGCACTGGTATTATGTATATAGATGTGTAGGGTGGCACTGGTTTTTTGTAGGTAGATGGGTGGGACGGCACTGGTTTTATGTAGATAGATGGGTAGGTCGGCACTGGTTTTATGTAGATAGATGAGGAGGACGGCACTGGTTTTATGTAGTTAGATGGGTAGGAGGGCACTGGATCTATTTAGAGAGATGGGGTGGAATGCACTGGTTTTATGTTGATGGATCAGTAGGACGGCACTGGTTTTAAGTAGATAGATGAGTAGGATGGCACTGGTTTTATGTAGAGAGATGTGGAGGACGGCACTGGATTCATGTAGAGAACGGGCACTGGTTTTATGTAGATGGATGAGTAGGATTGCACTGGTTTTATGTAGGGAGATGTGGTGGACGGCACCGGATTCATGTAGAGAGATGGAGAGAACGGGTACTGGTTTTATGTAGATAGATGTGGAGGACGGCACTGGATTCATGTAGAGAGATGGAAAGGATGGCACTAGTTTTATATAGATAGATGGGGAGGGACGGCACTGGTTTTCTGTAGATAGATGGGGAGGACGACACTGGTTTTATGTTGATGGATCAGTAGCATGGCACTGGTTTTATGTAGATAGATGGGTAGGACGGCAATGGTCTTATGCAGATAGATGAGGAAGATGGCACTGGTTTTATGTAGAGAGATGGAGAGGACGGCACTGGTATTATGTAGTTAGATGGGGAGGTTGGCACTGGTTTTATCTAGTTCGTTGGGTACGACGGCACTGGTTTTATCTAGATTGATGGGGAGGACGACACTGGTTTTATGCAGACAGATGGGGAGGACGGTACTGGTTTTATGAGAGAGCTGGAGAGTATGGGACTGGTTTTATTTAGATAGATGGGGAGGACGGCACTGGTTTTATGTAGATATATGGGGAGGATGGCACTGGTTTTATGTAGATAGATGAGTAGGATGGCACTGATTTTATGTAGATAGATGGGGAGGACAGCACTGGTATTGTGTAGAGAGATGGAAAGGATGGCACTAGTTTTATATAGATAGATGGGGAGGACGGCACTGGTTTTATGTAGATAGGTGGGGAGGATGACACTGGTTTTATGTACTTAGTTGGGGCGGACGGCACAGGTTTTATGTAGTTAGATGGGTAGGATGGCACTGGTTTTATGTAGACGGGAGGGTAGGACGGCACTGGTTTTATTTAGAGAGATGGGGAGGATGGCACTGGTTTTATGTAGAGAGATTGAGAACACGGCACTGGTTTTACGTAGATAGATGGGTAGGACAGCACTGGATTCATGCAGAGAGATGGAGAGTACGGCACTGGTATTATGTATATAGATGGGTAGGACGGCCATGGTCTTATGTAGATAGATGAGGAAAATGGCACTGGTTTTATGTAGAGAGATGGAGAGGATGGCACTGGTATTATGTAGTTAGACGGGGAGGATGGCGCTGGTTTTATCTAGTTCGTTGGGTACGACGGCACTGGTTTTATCTAGATAGATGGGGAGGATGACACTGGTTTTATGCAGACAGATGGTGAGGACGGTACTGGTTTTATGAGAGAGATGGAGAGTACGGCACTGGTATTATGTATATAGATGTGTAGGGTGGCACTGGTTTTTTGTAGGTAGATGGGTGGGACGGCACTGGTTTTATGTAGATAGATGGGTAGGTCGGCACTGGTTTTATGTAGATAGATGAGGAGGACGGCACTGGTTCTATGTAGTTAGATGGGTAGGAGGGCACTGGTTCTAATTAGAGAGATGGGGTGGAATGCACTGGTTTTATGTTGATGGATCAGTAGGACGGCACTGGTTTTATGTAGATAGATGAGTAGGATGGCACTGGTTTTATGTAGAGAGATGTGGAGGACGGCACTGGATTCATGTAGAGAGATGGAGAGAATGGGCACTGGTTTTATGTAGGTAGATGGGGTGGACTGCACTGGTTTTATGTAGATAGATGGGAGGACGACACTGGTTTTATGTAGATAGATGGGGAGGACGGCACTGGTTTTATGTAGATAGATGGGGAGGACGACACTGGTTTTATGTTGATGGATCAGTAGCACGACACTGGTTTTATGTAGATAGATGGGTAGGACGGCAATGGTCTTATGCAGATAGATGAGGAAGATGGCACTGGATTCATGTAGAGAGATGGAGAGAACGGGCACTGGTTTTATGTAGATGGATGAGTAGGATTGCACTGGTTTTATGTAGCGAGATGTGGTGGACGGCACCGGATTCATGTAGAGAGATGGAGAGAACGGGCACTGGTTTTATGTAGGTAGATGGGGTGGACTGCACTGGTCTTATGCAGATAGATGTGGAAGATGGCACTGGTTTTATGTAGAGAGATAGAGAGGACGGCACTGGTATTATGTATACAGATGGGTAGGACGGCCATGATCTTATGTAGATAGATGAGGAAAATGGCACTGGTTTTATGTAGAGAGATGGAGAGGATGGCACTGGTTTTATGTAGAGAGATTGAGAACACGGCACTGGTTTTACGTAGATAGATGGGTAGGACAGCACTGGATTCATGTAGAGAGATGGAGAGTACGGCACTGGTATTATGTATATAGATGGGTAGGACGGCCATGATCTTATGTAGATAGATGAGGAAAATGGCACTGGTTTTATGTAGAGAGATGGAGAGGATGGCACTGGTATTATGTAGTTAGACGGGGAGGATGGCGCTGGTTTTATCTAGTTCGTTGGGTACGACGGCACTGGTTTTATCTAGATAGATGGGGAGGATGACACTGGTTTTATGCAGACAGATGGTGAGGACGGTACTGGTTTTATGAGAGAGATGGAGAGTACGGCACTGGTCTTATGTATATAGATGTGTAGGGTGGCACTGGTTTTTTGTAGGTAGATGGGTGGGACGGCACTGGTTTTATGTAGATAGATGGGTAGGTCGGCACTGGTTTTATGTAGATAGATGAGGAGGACGGCACTGGTTTTATGTAGTTAGATGGGTAGGAGGGCACTGGTTCTATTTAGAGAGATGGGGTGGAATGCACTGGTTTTATGTTGATGGATCAGTAGGACGGCACTGGTTTTAAGTAGATAGATGAGTAGGATGGCACTGGTTTTATGTAGAGAGATGTGGAGGACGGCACTGGATTCATGTAGAGAGATGGAGAGAACGGGCACTGGTTTTATGTAGGTAGATGGGGTGGACTGCACTGGTTTCATGTAGATAGATGGGGAGGACAACACTGGTTTTATGTTGATGGATCAGTAGCACGGCACTGATTTTATGTAGATAGATGGGTAGGACGGCAATGGTCTTATGCAGATAGATGAGGAAGATGGCACTGGTTTTATGTAGAGAGATAGAGAGGACGGAACTGGTATTATGTATTTAGATGGGGAGGATGGCACTGGTTTTATCTAGTTTGTTGGGTACGACGGCACTGGTTTTATCTGGATTGATGGAGAGGACGACACTGGTTTTATGCAGACAGATGGGGAGGACGGTACTGGTTTTATGAGAGAGATGGAGAGTACGGCACTGGTATTATGTTAATAGATGGGTAGGGTGGCACTGGTTTTATGTAGAGAGATGCAGAGGACAGGACTGGTTTTATGTAGATAGATGGGGAGGACGGCACTGGTTTTATGTAGATAGATGGGTAGGATGGCACTGGTTTTATTTAGATTGATGGGAGGACGGCACTGGTTTTATGTAGATATATGGGGAGGACGGCACTGGTTTTATGTAGATATATGGGGAGGATGGCACTGATTTTATGTAGATAGATGAGTAGGATGGCACTGATTTTATGTAGATAGATGGGGAGCACGGCTCGGGTTTTATGTAGTTACATGGGGAGGACGGCACTGGTATTATGTAGAGAGATGGAAAGGATGGCACTAGTTTTATATAGATAGATGGGGAGGACGGCACTGGTTTTATGTACTTAGTTGGGGCGGACGGCACAGGTTTTATGCAGTTAGATGGGTAGGATGGCACTGGTTTTATGTAGATAGATGAGTAGGATGGCACTGGTTTGATGTAGAGAGATGTGGAGGACGGCACTGGATTCATGTAGAGAGATGGAGAGAACGGGCACTGGTTTTATGTAGATAGATGGGGAGGACGACACTTGTTTTATGTTGATGGATCAGTAGCACGGCACTGGTTTTATGTAGATAGATGTGGAGGACGGCACTGTATTCATGTAGAGAGATGGAAAGGATGGCACCAGTTTTATATAGATAGATGGGGAGGACGGCACTGGTTTTATGTTGATGGATCAGTAGCATGGCACTGGTTTTATGTAGATAGATGGGTAGGACGGCAATGGTCTTATGCAGATAGATGAGGAAGATGGCACTGGTTTTATGTAGAGAGATGGAGAGGACGGCACTGGTATTATGTAGTTAGATGGGGAGGTTGGCACTGGTTTTATCTAGTTCGTTGGGTACGACGGCACTGGTTTTATCTAGATTGATGGGGAGGACGACACTGGTTTTATGCAGACAGATGGGGAGGACGGTACTGTTTTTAAAAGAGAGCTGGAGAGTATGGGACTGGTTTTATTTAGATAGATGGGGAGGACGGCACTGGTTTTATGTAGATATATGGGGAGGACGGCACTGGTTTTATGTAGTTAGATGGGGAGGACAGCACTGGTATTATGTAGAGAGATGGAAAGGATGGCACTAGTTTTATATAGATAGATGGGGAGGACAGCACTGGTTTTATGTTGATAGGTGGGGAGGATGACACTGGTTTTATGTACTTAGTTGGGGCGGACAGCACAGGTTTTATGTAGTTAGATGGGTAGGATGGCACTGGTTTTATGTAGACGGGAGGGTAGGACGGCACTGGTTTTATTTAGAGAGATGGGGAGGATGGCACTGGTTTTATGTAGAGAGATTGAGAACACGGCACTGGATTCATGTAGAGAGATGGAGAGTACGGCACTGGTATTATGTATATAGATGGGTAGGACGGCCATGATCTTATGTAGATAGATGAGGAAAATGACACTGGTTTTATGTAGAGAGATGGAGAGGATGGCACTGGTATTATGTAGTTAGACGGGGAGGATGGCGCTGGTTTTATCTGGTTCGTTGGGTACGACGGCTCTGGTTTTATCTAGATAGATGGGGAGGATGACACTGGTTTTATGCAGACAGATGGTGAGGACGGTACTGGTTTTATGAGAGAGATGGAGAGTATGGCACTGGTATTATGTATATAGATGTGTAGGGTGGCACTGGTTTTTTGTAGGTAGATGGGTGGGACGGCACTGGTTTTATGCAGATAGATGGGTAGGTCGGCACTGGTTTTATGTAGATAGATGAGGAGGACGGCACTGGTTTTATGTAGTTAGATGGGTAGGAGGGCACTGGTTCTATTTAGAGAGATGGGGTGGAATGCACTGGTTTTATGTTGATGGATCAGTAGGACGGCACTGGTTTTAAGTAGATAGATGAGTAGGATGGCACTGGTTTTATGTAGAGAGATGTGGAGGACGGCACTGGATTCATGTAGAGAGATGGAGAGAACGGGCACTGGTTTTATGTAGATGGATGAGTAGGATTGCACTGGTTTTATGTAGGGAGATGTGGTGGATGGCACCGGATTCATGTAGAGAGATGGAGAGAACGGGCACTGGTTTTATGTAGATAGATGTGGAGGACGGCACAGGATTCATGTAGAGAGATGGAAAGGATGGCACTAGTTTTATATAGATAGATGGGGAGGACAGCACTGGTTTTCTGTAGATAGATGGGGAGGACGACACTGGTTTTATGTTGATGGATCAAGTAGCATGGCACTGGTTTTATGTAGATAGATGGGTAGGACGGCAATGGTCTTATGCAGATAGATGAGGAAGATGGCACTGGTTTTATGTAGAGAGATGGAGAGGACGGCACTGGTATTATGTAGTTAGATGGGGAGGTTGGCACTGGTTTTATCTAGTTCGTTGGGTACGACGGCACTGGTTTTATCTAGATTGATGGGGAGGACGACACTGGTTTTATGCAGACAGATGGGGAGGACGGTACTGGTTTTATGAGAGAGCTGGAGAGTATGGACTGGTTTTATTTAGATAGATGGGAGGACGGCACTGGTTTTATGTAGATATATGGGGAGGATGGCACTGGTTTTATGTAGATAGATGAGTAGGATGGCACTGATTTTATGTAGGTAGATGGGGAGGACAGCACTGGTATTGTGTAGAGAGATGGAAAGGATGGCACTAGTTTTATATAGATAGATGGGGAGGACGGCACTGGTTTTATGTAGATAGGTGGGGAGGATGACACTGGTTTTATGTACTTAGTTGGGGCGGACGGCACAGGTTTTATGTAGTTAGATGGGTAGGATGGCACTGGTTTTATGTAGACGGGAGGGTAGGACGGCACTGGTTTTATTTAGAGAGATGGGGAGGATGGCACTGGTTTTATGTAGAGAGATTGAGAACACGGCACTGGTTTTACGTAGATAGATGGGTAGGACAGCACTGGATTCATGTAGAGAGATGGAGTGTACGGCACTGGTATTATGTATATAGATGGGTAGGACGGCCATGGTCTTATGTAGATAGATGAGGAAAATGGCACTGGTTTTATGTAGAGAGATGGAGAGGATGGCACTGGTATTATGTAGTTAGACGGGGAGGATGGCGCTGGTTTTATCTAGTTCGTTGGGTACGACGGCACTGGTTTTATCTAGATAGATGGGGAGGATGACACTGGTTTTATGCAGACAGATGGTGAGGTCGGCACTGGTTTTATGTAGATAGATGAGGAGGACGGCACTGGTTTTATGTAGTTAGATGGGTAGGAGGGCACTGGTTCTATTTAGAGAGATGGGGTGGAATGCACTGGTTTTATGTTGATGGATCAGTAGGACGGCACTGGTTTTATGTAGATAGATGAGTAGGATGGCACTGGTTTTATGTAGAGAGATGTGGAGGACGGCACTGGATTCATGTAGAGAGATGGAGAGAACGGGCACTGGTTTTATGTAGATAGATGGGGTGGACTGCACTGGTTTCATGTGGATAGATGGGGAGGACAACACTGGTTTTATGTTGATGGATCAGTAGCACGGCACTGGTTTTATGTAGATAGATGGGTAGGACGGCAATGGTCTTATGGAGATAGATGAGGAAGATGGCACTGGTTTTATGTAGAGAGATAGAGAGGACGGCACTGGTATTATGTAGTTAGATGGGGAGGATGGCACTGGTTTTATCTAGTTCGTTGGGTACGACGGCACTGGTTTTATCTGGATTGATGGAGAGGACGACACTGGTTTTATGCAGACAGATGGGGAGGACGGTACTGGTTTTATGAGAGAGATGGAGAGTACGGCACTGGTATCATGTATATAGATGGGTAGGGTGGCACTGGTTTTATGTAGAGAGATGCAGAGGACAGGACTGGTTTTATGTAGATAGATGGGGAGGACGGCACTGGTTTTATGTAGATAGATGGGTAGGATGGCACTGGTTTTATTTAGATAGATGGGGAGGACGGCACTGGTTTTATGTAGATATATGGGGAGGATGGCACTGATTTTATGTAGATAGATGAGTAGGATGGCACTGATTTTATGTAGATAGATGGGGAGCACGGCTCGGGTTTTATGTAGTTAGATGGGGAGGACGGCACTGGTATTATGTAGAGAGATGGAAAGGATGGCACTAGTTTTATATAGATAGATGGGGAGGACGGCACTGGTTTTATGTACTTAGTTGGGGCGGACGGCACAGGTTTTATGTAGTTAGATGGGTAGGATGGCACTGGTTTTAAGTAGACGGGTGGGTAGGACGGCACTGGTTTTAAGGAGATAGATGAGTAGTATTGCACTGGTTTTATGTAGGGAGATGTGGAGGACGGCACTGGATTCATGTAGAGAGATGGAGAGAACGGGCACTGGTTTTATGTAGATAGATGGGGAGGACGACACTTGTTTTATGTTGATGGATCAGTAGCACGGCACTGGTTTTATGTAGATAGATGTGGAGGACGGCACTGTATTCATGTAGAGAGATGGAAAGGATGGCACCAGTTTTATATAGATAGATGGGGAGGACGGCACTGGTTTTATGTTGATAGGTGGGGAGGATGACACTGGTTTTATGTACTTCGTTGGGGCGGACAGCACAGGTTTTATGTAGTTAGATGGGTAGGATGGCACTGGTTTTATGTAGACGGGAGGGTAGGACGGCACTGGTTTTATTTAGAGAGATGGGGAGGACAGGACTGGTTTTATGTAGATAGATGGGGAGGACGGCACTGGTTTTATGTAGATACATGAGTAGGATGGCACTGATTTTATGTAGATAGATGGGGAGCACGGCTCGGGTTTTATGTAGTTAGATGGGGAGGACGGCACTGGTATTATGTAGAGAGATGGAAAGGATGGCACTAGTTTTATATAGATAGATGGGGAGGACGGCAATGGTTTTATGCAGATAGATGAGGAAGATGGCACTGGTTTTATTTAGAGAGATGGAGAGGACGGCACTGGTATTACGTAGTTCGATGGGGAGGATGGCACTGGTTTTATCTAGTTCGTTGGGTACAACGGCACTGGTTTTATCTAGATTGATGGGGAGAACGACACTGGTTTTATGCAGACAGATGGTGAGGACGGTACTGGTTTTATGAGAGAGATGGAGAGTACGGCACTGGTATTATGTATATAGATGTGTAGGGTGGCACTGGTTTTTTGTAGGTAGATGGGTGGGACGGCACTGGTTTTATGTAGATAGATGGGTAGGTCGGCACTGGTTTTATGTAGATAGATGAGGAGGACGGCACTGGTTTTATGTAGTTAGATGGGTAGGAGGGCACTGGATCTATTTAGAGAGATGGGGTGGAATGCACTGGTTTTATGTTGATGGATCAGTAGGACGGCACTGGTTTTAAGTAGATAGATGAGTAGGATGGCACTGGTTTTATGTAGAGAGATGTGGAGGACGGCACTGGATTCATGTAGAGAACGGGCACTGGTTTTATGTAGATGGATGAGTAGGATTGCACTGGTTTTATGTAGGGAGATGTGGTGGACGGCACCGGATTCATGTAGAGAGATGGAGAGAACGGGTACTGGTTTTATGTAGATAGATGTGGAGGACGGCACTGGATTCATGTAGAGAGATGGAAAGGATGGCACTAGTTTTATATAGATAGATGGGGAGGACGGCACTGGTTTTCTGTAGATAGATGGGGAGGACGACACTGGTTTTATGTTGATGGATCAGTAGCATGGCACTGGTTTTATGTAGATAGATGGGTAGGACGGCAATGGTCTTATGCAGATAGATGAGGAAGATGGCACTGGTTTTATGTAGAGAGATGGAGAGGACGGCACTGGTATTATGTAGTTAGATGGGGAGGTTGGCACTGGTTTTATCTAGTTCGTTGGGTACGACGGCACTGGTTTTATCTAGATTGATGGGGAGGACGACACTGGTTTTATGCAGACAGATGGGGAGGACGGTACTGGTTTTATGAGAGAGCTGGAGAGTATGGGACTGGTTTTATTTAGATAGATGGGGAGGACGGCACTGGTTTTATGTAGATATATGGGGAGGATGGCACTGGTTTTATGTAGATAGATGAGTAGGATGGCACTGATTTTATGTAGATAGATGGGGAGGACAGCACTGGTATTGTGTAGAGAGATGGAAAGGATGGCACTAGTTTTATATAGATAGATGGGGAGGACGGCACTGGTTTTATGTAGATAGGTGGGGAGGATGACACTGGTTTTATGTACTTAGTTGGGGCGGACGGCACAGGTTTTATGTAGTTAGATGGGTAGGATGGCACTGGTTTTATGTAGACGGGAGGGTAGGACGGCACTGGTTTTATTTAGAGAGATGGGGAGGATGGCACTGGTTTTATGTAGAGAGATTGAGAACACGGCACTGGTTTTACGTAGATAGATGGGTAGGACAGCACTGGATTCATGCAGAGAGATGGAGAGTACGGCACTGGTATTATGTATATAGATGGGTAGGACGGCCATGGTCTTATGTAGATAGATGAGGAAAATGGCACTGGTTTTATGTAGAGAGATGGAGAGGATGGCACTGGTATTATGTAGTTAGACGGGGAGGATGGCGCTGGTTTTATCTAGTTCGTTGGGTACGACGGCACTGGTTTTATCTAGATAGATGGGGAGGATGACACTGGTTTTATGCAGACAGATGGTGAGGACGGTACTGGTTTTATGAGAGAGATGGAGAGTACGGCACTGGTATTATGTATATAGATGTGTAGGGTGGCACTGGTTTTTTGTAGGTAGATGGGTGGGACGGCACTGGTTTTATGTAGATAGATGGGTAGGTCGGCACTGGTTTTATGTAGATAGATGAGGAGGACGGCACTGGTTCTATGTAGTTAGATGGGTAGGAGGGCACTGGTTCTAATTAGAGAGATGGGGTGGAATGCACTGGTTTTATGTTGATGGATCAGTAGGACGGCACTGGTTTTATGTAGATAGATGAGTAGGATGGCACTGGTTTTATGTAGAGAGATGTGGAGGACGGCACTGGATTCATGTAGAGAGATGGAGAGAATGGGCACTGGTTTTATGTAGGTAGATGGGGTGGACTGCACTGGTTTTATGTAGATAGATGGGGAGGACGACACTGGTTTTATGTAGATAGATGGGGAGGACGGCACTGGTTTTATGTAGATAGATGGGGAGGACGACACTGGTTTTATGTTGATGGATCAGTAGCACGACACTGGTTTTATGTAGATAGATGGGTAGGACGGCAATGGTCTTATGCAGATAGATGAGGAAGATGGCACTGGATTCATGTAGAGAGATGGAGAGAACGGGCACTGGTTTTATGTAGATGGATGAGTAGGATTGCACTGGTTTTATGTAGCGAGATGTGGTGGACGGCACCGGATTCATGTAGAGAGATGGAGAGAACGGGCACTGGTTTTATGTAGGTAGATGGGGTGGACTGCACTGGTCTTATGCAGATAGATGTGGAAGATGGCACTGGTTTTATGTAGAGAGATAGAGAGGACGGCACTGGTATTATGTATACAGATGGGTAGGACGGCCATGATCTTATGTAGATAGATGAGGAAAATGGCACTGGTTTTATGTAGAGAGATGGAGAGGATGGCACTGGTTTTATGTAGAGAGATTGAGAACACGGCACTGGTTTTACGTAGATAGATGGGTAGGACAGCACTGGATTCATGTAGAGAGATGGAGAGTACGGCACTGGTATTATGTATATAGATGGGTAGGACGGCCATGATCTTATGTAGATAGATGAGGAAAATGGCACTGGTTTTATGTAGAGAGATGGAGAGGATGGCACTGGTATTATGTAGTTAGACGGGGAGGATGGCGCTGGTTTTATCTAGTTCGTTGGGTACGACGGCACTGGTTTTATCTAGATAGATGGGGAGGATGACACTGGTTTTATGCAGACAGATGGTGAGGACGGTACTGGTTTTATGAGAGAGATGGAGAGTACGGCACTGGTCTTATGTATATAGATGTGTAGGGTGGCACTGGTTTTTTGTAGGTAGATGGGTGGGACGGCACTGGTTTTATGTAGATAGATGGGTAGGTCGGCACTGGTTTTATGTAGATAGATGAGGAGGACGGCACTGGTTTTATGTAGTTAGATGGGTAGGAGGGCACTGGTTCTATTTAGAGAGATGGGGTGGAATGCACTGGTTTTATGTTGATGGATCAGTAGGACGGCACTGGTTTTAAGTAGATAGATGAGTAGGATGGCACTGGTTTTATGTAGAGAGATGTGGAGGACGGCACTGGATTCATGTAGAGAGATGGAGAGAACGGGCACTGGTTTTATGTAGGTAGATGGGGTGGACTGCACTGGTTTCATGTAGATAGATGGGGAGGACAACACTGGTTTTATGTTGATGGATCAGTAGCACGGCACTGATTTTATGTAGATAGATGGGTAGGACGGCAATGGTCTTATGCAGATAGATGAGGAAGATGGCACTGGTTTTATGTAGAGAGATAGAGAGGACGGAACTGGTATTATGTATTTAGATGGGGAGGATGGCACTGGTTTTATCTAGTTTGTTGGGTACGACGGCACTGGTTTTATCTGGATTGATGGAGAGGACGACACTGGTTTTATGCAGACAGATGGGGAGGACGGTACTGGTTTTATGAGAGAGATGGAGAGTACGGCACTGGTATTATGTTAATAGATGGGTAGGGTGGCACTGGTTTTATGTAGAGAGATGCAGAGGACAGGACTGGTTTTATGTAGATAGATGGGGAGGACGGCACTGGTTTTATGTAGATAGATGGGTAGGATGGCACTGGTTTTATTTAGATTGATGGGGAGGACGGCACTGGTTTTATGTAGATATATGGGGAGGACGGCACTGGTTTTATGTAGATATATGGGGAGGATGGCACTGATTTTATGTAGATAGATGAGTAGGATGGCACTGATTTTATGTAGATAGATGGGGAGCACGGCTCGGGTTTTATGTAGTTACATGGGGAGGACGGCACTGGTATTATGTAGAGAGATGGAAAGGATGGCACTAGTTTTATATAGATAGATGGGGAGGACGGCACTGGTTTTATGTACTTAGTTGGGGCGGACGGCACAGGTTTTATGCAGTTAGATGGGTAGGATGGCACTGGTTTTATGTAGATAGATGAGTAGGATGGCACTGGTTTGATGTAGAGAGATGTGGAGGACGGCACTGGATTCATGTAGAGAGATGGAGAGAACGGGCACTGGTTTTATGTAGATAGATGGGGAGGACGACACTTGTTTTATGTTGATGGATCAGTAGCACGGCACTGGTTTTATGTAGATAGATGTGGAGGACGGCACTGTATTCATGTAGAGAGATGGAAAGGATGGCACCAGTTTTATATAGATAGATGGGGAGGACGGCACTGGTTTTATGTTGATGGATCAGTAGCATGGCACTGGTTTTATGTAGATAGATGGGTAGGACGGCAATGGTCTTATGCAGATAGATGAGGAAGATGGCACTGGTTTTATGTAGAGAGATGGAGAGGACGGCACTGGTATTATGTAGTTAGATGGGGAGGTTGGCACTGGTTTTATCTAGTTCGTTGGGTACGACGGCACTGGTTTTATCTAGATTGATGGGGAGGACGACACTGGTTTTATGCAGACAGATGGGGAGGACGGTACTGTTTTTAATAGAGAGCTGGAGAGTATGGGACTGGTTTTATTTAGATAGATGGGGAGGACGGCACTGGTTTTATGTAGATATATGGGGAGGACGGCACTGGTTTTATGTAGTTAGATGGGGAGGACAGCACTGGTATTATGTAGAGAGATGGAAAGGATGGCACTAGTTTTATATAGATAGATCGGGAGGACAGCACTGGTTTTATGTTGATAGGTGGGGAGGATGACACTGGTTTTATGTACTTAGTTGGGGCGGACAGCACAGGTTTTATGTAGTTAGATGGGTAGGATGGCACTGGTTTTATGTAGACGGGAGGGTAGGACGGCACTGGTTTTATTTAGAGAGATGGGGAGGATGGCACTGGTTTTATGTAGAGAGATTGAGAACACGGCACTGGATTCATGTAGAGAGATGGAGAGTACGGCACTGGTATTATGTATATAGATGGGTAGGACGGCCATGATCTTATGTAGATAGATGAGGAAAATGACACTGGTTTTATGTAGAGAGATGGAGAGGATGGCACTGGTATTATGTAGTTAGACGGGGAGGATGGCGCTGGTTTTATCTGGTTCGTTGGGTACGACGGCTCTGGTTTTATCTAGATAGATGGGGAGGATGACACTGGTTTTATGCAGACAGATGGTGAGGACGGTACTGGTTTTATGAGAGAGATGGAGAGTATGGCACTGGTATTATGTATATAGATGTGTAGGGTGGCACTGGTTTTTTGTAGGTAGATGGGTGGGACGGCACTGGTTTTATGCAGATAGATGGGTAGGTCGGCACTGGTTTTATGTAGATAGATGAGGAGGACGGCACTGGTTTTATGTAGTTAGATGGGTAGGAGGGCACTGGTTCTATTTAGAGAGATGGGGTGGAATGCACTGGTTTTATGTTGATGGATCAGTAGGACGGCACTGGTTTTAAGTAGATAGATGAGTAGGATGGCACTGGTTTTATGTAGAGAGATGTGGAGGACGGCACTGGATTCATGTAGAGAGATGGAGAGAACGGGCACTGGTTTTATGTAGATGGATGAGTAGGATTGCACTGGTTTTATGTAGGGAGATGTGGTGGATGGCACCGGATTCATGTAGAGAGATGGAGAGAACCGGCACTGGTTTTATGTAGATAGATGTGGAGGACGGCACAGGATTCATGTAGAGAGATGGAAAGGATGGCACTAGTTTTATATAGATAGATGGGGAGGACAGCACTGGTTTTCTGTAGATAGATGGGGAGGACGACACTGGTTTTATGTTGATGGATCAGTAGCATGGCACTGGTTTTATGTAGATAGATGGGTAGGACGGCAATGGTCTTATGCAGATAGATGAGGAAGATGGCACTGGTTTTATGTAGAGAGATGGAGAGGACGGCACTGGTATTATGTAGTTAGATGGGGAGGTTGGCACTGGTTTTATCTAGTTCGTTGGGTACGACGGCACTGGTTTTATCTAGATTGATGGGGAGGACGACACTGGTTTTATGCAGACAGATGGGGAGGACGGTACTGGTTTTATGAGAGAGCTGGAGAGTATGGGACTGGTTTTATTTAGATAGATGGGGAGGACGGCACTGGTTTTATGTAGATATATGGGGAGGATGGCACTGGTTTTATGTAGATAGATGAGTAGGATGGCACTGATTTTATGTAGGTAGATGGGGAGGACAGCACTGGTATTGTGTAGAGAGATGGAAAGGATGGCACTAGTTTTATATAGATAGATGGGGAGGACGGCACTGGTTTTATGTAGATAGGTGGGGAGGATGACACTGGTTTTATGTACTTAGTTGGGGCGGACGGCACAGGTTTTATGTAGTTAGATGGGTAGGATGGCACTGGTTTTATGTAGACGGGAGGGTAGGACGGCACTGGTTTTATTTAGAGAGATGGGGAGGATGGCACTGGTTTTATGTAGAGAGATTGAGAACACGGCACTGGTTTTACGTAGATAGATGGGTAGGACAGCACTGGATTCATGTAGAGAGATGGAGTGTACGGCACTGGTATTATGTATATAGATGGGTAGGACGGCCATGGTCTTATGTAGATAGATGAGGAAAATGGCACTGGTTTTATGTAGAGAGATGGAGAGGATGGCACTGGTATTATGTAGTTAGACGGGGAGGATGGCGCTGGTTTTATCTAGTTCGTTGGGTACGACGGCACTGGTTTTATCTAGATAGATGGGGAGGATGACACTGGTTTTATGCAGACAGATGGTGAGGTCGGCACTGGTTTTATGTAGATAGATGAGGAGGACGGCACTGGTTTTATGTAGTTAGATGGGTAGGAGGGCACTGGTTCTATTTAGAGAGATGGGGTGGAATGCACTGGTTTTATGTTGATGGATCAGTAGGACGGCACTGGTTTTATGTAGATAGATGAGTAGGATGGCACTGGTTTTATGTAGAGAGATGTGGAGGACGGCACTGGATTCATGTAGAGAGATGGAGAGAACGGGCACTGGTTTTATGTAGATAGATGGGGTGGACTGCACTGGTTTCATGTGGATAGATGGGGAGGACAACACTGGTTTTATGTTGATGGATCAGTAGCACGGCACTGGTTTTATGTAGATAGATGGGTAGGACGGCAATGGTCTTATGGAGATAGATGAGGAAGATGGCACTGGTTTTATGTAGAGAGATAGAGAGGACGGCACTGGTATTATGTAGTTAGATGGGGAGGATGGCACTGGTTTTATCTAGTTCGTTGGGTACGACGGCACTGGTTTTATCTGGATTGATGGAGAGGACGACACTGGTTTTATGCAGACAGATGGGGAGGACGGTACTGGTTTTATGAGAGAGATGGAGAGTACGGCACTGGTATCATGTATATAGATGGGTAGGGTGGCACTGGTTTTATGTAGAGAGATGCAGAGGACAGGACTGGTTTTATGTAGATAGATGGGGAGGACGGCACTGGTTTTATGTAGATAGATGGGTAGGATGGCACTGGTTTTATTTAGATAGATGGGGAGGACGGCACTGGTTTTATGTAGATATATGGGGAGGATGGCACTGATTTTATGTAGATAGATGAGTAGGATGGCACTGATTTTATGTAGATAGATGGGGAGCACGGCTCGGGTTTTATGTAGTTAGATGGGGAGGACGGCACTGGTATTATGTAGAGAGATGGAAAGGATGGCACTAGTTTTATATAGATAGATGGGGAGGACGGCACTGGTTTTATGTACTTAGTTGGGGCGGACGGCACAGGTTTTATGTAGTTAGATGGGTAGGATGGCACTGGTTTTAAGTAGACGGGTGGGTAGGACGGCACTGGTTTTAAGGAGATAGATGAGTAGTATTGCACTGGTTTTATGTAGGGAGATGTGGAGGACGGCACTGGATTCATGTAGAGAGATGGAGAGAACGGGCACTGGTTTTATGTAGATAGATGGGGAGGACGACACTTGTTTTATGTTGATGGATCAGTAGCACGGCACTGGTTTTATGTAGATAGATGTGGAGGACGGCACTGTATTCATGTAGAGAGATGGAAAGGATGGCACCAGTTTTATATAGATAGATGGGGAGGACGGCACTGGTTTTATGTTGATAGGTGGGGAGGATGACACTGGTTTTATGTACTTCGTTGGGGCGGACAGCACAGGTTTTATGTAGTTAGATGGGTAGGATGGCACTGGTTTTATGTAGACGGGAGGGTAGGACGGCACTGGTTTTATTTAGAGAGATGGGGAGGACAGGACTGGTTTTATGTAGATAGATGGGGAGGACGGCACTGGTTTTATGTAGATAGATGGGTAGGATGGCACTGGTTTTATTTAGATAGATGGGGAGGACGGCACTGGTTTTATGTAGATAGATGGGTAGGTCGGCACTGGTTTTATGTAGATAGATGAGGAGGACGGCACTGGTTTTATGTAGTTAGATGGGTAGGAGGGCACTGGTTCTATTTAGAGAGATGGTGTGGAATGCACTGGTTTTATGTTGATGGATCAGTAGGACGGCACTGGTTTTAAGTAGATAGATGAGTAGGATGGCACTGGTTTTATGTAGAGAGATGTGGAGGACGGCACTGGATTCATGTAGAGAGATGGAGAGAACGGGCACTGGTTTTATGTAGATGGATGAGTAGGATTGCACTGGTTTTATGTAGGGAGATGTGGTGGACGGCACCGGATTCATGTAGAGAGATGGAGAGAACGGGCACTGGTTTTATGTAGATAGATGTGGAGGACGGCACTGGATTCATGTAGAGAGATGGAAAGGATGGCACTAGTTTTATATAGATAGATGGGGAGGACGGCACTGGTTTTCTGTAGATAGATGGGGAGGACGACACTGGTTATATGTTGATGGATCAGTAGCATGGCACTGGTTTTATGTAGATAGATGGGTAGGACGGCAATGGTCTTATGCAGATAGATGAGGAAGATGGCACTGGTTTTATGTAGGGAGATGGAGAGGACGGCACTGGTATTATGTAGTTAGATGGGGAGGTTGGCACTGGTTTTATCTAGTTCGTTGGGTACGACGGCACTGGTTTTATCTAGATTGATGGGGAGGACGACACTCGTTTTATGTAGATATATGGGGAGGATGGCACTGGTTTTATGTAGATAGATGAGTAGGATGGCACTGATTTTATGTAGATAGATGGGGAGGACAGCACTGGTATTGTGTAGAGAGATGGAAAGGATGGCACTAGTTTTATATAGATAGATGCGGAGGACGGCACTGGTTTTCTGTAGATAGGTGGGGAGGATGACACTGGTTTTATGTACTTAGTTGGGGCGGACGGCACAGGTTTTATGTAGTTAGATGGGTAGGATGGCACTGGTTTTATGTAGACGGGAGGGTAGGACGGCACTGGTTTTATTTAGAGAGATGGGGAGGATGGCACTGGTTTTATGTAGAGAGATTGAGAACACGGCACTGGTTTTACGTAGATAGATGGGTAGGACAGCACTGGATTCATGTAGAGAGATGGAGAGTACGGCACTGGTATTATGTATATAGATGGGTAGGACGGCCATGGTCTTATGTAGATAGATGAGGAAAATGGCACTGGTTTTATGTAGAGAGATGGAGAGGATGGCACTGGTATTATGTAGTTAGACGGGGAGGATGGCGCTGGTTTTATCTAGTTCGTTGGGTACGACGGCACTGGTTTTATCTAGATAGATGGGGAGGATGACACTGGTTTTATGCAGACAGATGGTGAGGACGGTACTGGTTTTATGAGAGAGATGGAGAGTACGGCACTGGTATTATGTATATAGATGTGTAGGGTGGCACTGGTTTTTTGTAGGTAGATGGGTGGGACGGCACTGGTTTTATGTAGATAGATGGGTAGGTCGGCACTGGTTTTATGTAGATAGATGAGGAGGACGGCACTGGTTTTATGTAGTTAGATGGGTAGGAGGGCACTGGTTCTAATTAGAGAGATGGGGTGGAATGCACTGGTTTTATGTTGATGGATCAGTAGGACGGCACTGGTTTTTATGTAGATAGATGAGTAGGATGGCACTGGTTTTATGTAGAGAGATGTGGAGGACGGCACTGGATTCATGTAGAGAGATGGAGAGAATGGGCACTGGTTTTATGTAGGTAGATGGGGTGGACTGCACTGGTTTTATGTAGATAGATGGGGAGGACGACACTGGTTTTATGTAGATAGATGGGGACGACGGCACTGGTTTTATGTAGATAGATGGGGAGGACGACACTGGTTTTATGTTGATGGATCAGTAGCACGACACTGGTTTTATGTAGATAGATGGGTAGGACGGCAATGGTCTTATGCAGATAGATGAGGAAGATGGCACTGGTTTTATGTAGAGAGATAGAGAGGACGGCACTGGTATTATGTAGTTAGATGGGGAGGATGGCACTGGTTTTATCTAGTTCGTTGGGTACGACTGCACTGGTTTTATCTGGATTGATGGAGAGGACGACACTGGTTTTATGCAGACAGATGGGGAGGACGGTACTGGTTTTATGTATATAGATGGGTAGGGTGGCACTGGTTTTATGTAGAGAGATGCAGACGACAGGACTGGTTTTATGTAGATAGATGGGGAGGACGGCACTGGTTTTATGTAGATAGATGGGTAGGATGGCACTGGTTTGTATTTAGATAGATGGGGAGTACGGCACTGGTTTTATGTAGATATATGGGGAGGATGGCACTGATTTTATGTAGATAGATGAGTAGGATGGCACTGATTTTATGTAGATAGATGGGGAGCACGGCTCGGGTTTTATGTAGTTAGATGGGGAGGACGGCACTGGTATTATGTAGAGAGATGGAAAGGATGGCACTAGTTTTATATAGATAGATGGGGAGGACTGGCACTGGTTTTATGTACTTAGTTGGGGCGGACGGCACAGGTTTTATGTAGTTAGATGGGTAGGATGGCACTGGTTTTATGTAGACGGGTGGGTAGGACGGCACTGGTTTTATGGAGATAGATGAGTAGTATTGCACTGGTTTTATGTAGGGAGATGTGGAGGACGGCACTGGATTCATGTAGAGAGATGGAGAGAACGGGCACTGGTTTTATGTAGATAGATGTGGAGGACGGCACTGGATTCATGTAGAGAGATGGAAAGGATAGCACCAGTTTTATATAGATAGATGGGGAGGAAGGCACTGGTTTTCTGTAGAGAGATGGGGAGGACGACACTGGTTTTATGTTGATTGATCAGTAGCATGGCACTGGTTTTATGTAGATAGATGGGGAGGACGGCAATGGTCTTATGCAGATAGATGAGGAAGATGGCACTGGTTTTATGTAGAGAGATGGAGAGGACGGCACTGGCATTATGTAGTTAGATGGAGAGGTTGGCACTGGTTTTATCTAGTTCGTTGGGTACGACGGCACTGGTTTTATCTAGATTGATGGGGAGGACGACACTAGTTTTATGCAGACAGATGGGGAGGACGGTACTGGTTTTATGAGAGAGCTGGAGAGTATGGGACTGGTTTTATTTAGATAGATGGGGAGGACGGCACTGGTTTTATGTAGATATATGGGGAGGATGGCACTGGTTTTATGTAGATAGATGAGTAGGATGGCACTGATTTTATGTAGATAGATGGGGAGGACGGCACTGGTTTTATGTAGTTAGATGGGGAGGACAGCACTGGTATTATGTAGAGAGATGGAAAGGATGGCACTAGTTTTATATAGATAGATGGGGAGGATGACACTGGTTTTATGTACTTAGTTGGGGCGGACGGCACAGGTTTTATGTAGTTAGATGGGTAGGATGGCACTGGTTTTATGTAGACGGATGGTGAGGACGGTACTGGTTTTATGAGAGAGATGGAGAGTACGGCACTGGTATTATGTATATAGATGTGTAGGGTGGCACTGGTTTTTTGTAGGTAGATGGGTGGGACGGCACTGGTTTTATGTAGATAGATGGGTAGGTCGGCACTGGTTTTATGTAGATAGATGAGGAGGACGGCACTGGTTTTATGTAGTTAGATGGGTAGGAGGGCACTGGTTCTATTTAGAGAGATGGGGTGGAATGCACTGGTTTTATGTTGATGGATCAGTAGGACGGCACTGGTTTTATGTAGATAGATGAGTAGGATGGCACTGGTTTTATGTAGAGAGATGTGGAGGACGGCACTGGATTCATGTAGAGAGATGGAGAGAATGGGCACTGGTTTTATGTAGGTAGATAGGGTGGACTGCACTGGTTTTATGTGGATAGATGGGGAGGACAACACTGGTTTTATGTTGATGGATCAGTAGCACGGCACTGGTTTTATGTAGATAGATGGGTAGGACGGCAATGGTCTTATGCAGATAGATGAGGAAGATGGCACTGGTTTTATGTAGAGAGATAGAGAGGACGGCACTGGTATTATGTAGTTAGATGGGGAGGATGGCACTGGTTTTATCTAGTTCGTTGGGTACGACGGCACTGGTTTTATCTGGATTGATGGAGAGGACGACACTGGTTTTATGTAGAGAGATGGAAAGGATGGCACTAGTTTTATATAGATAGATGGGGAGGACGGCACTGGTTTTATGTACTTAGTTGGGGCGGACGGCACAGGTTTTATGTAGTTAGATGGGTAGGATGGCACTGGTTTTATGTAGACGGGTGGGTAGGACGGCACTGGTTTTATGGAGATAGATGAGTAGTATTGCACTGGTTTTATGTAGGGAGATGTGGAGGACGGCACTGGATTCATGTAGAGAGATGGAGAGAACGGGCACTGGTTTTATGTAGATAGATGTGGAGGACGGCACTGGATTCATGTAGAGAGATGGAAAAGATGGCACCAGTTTTATATAGATAGATGGGGAGGACGGCACTGGTTTTCTGTAGATAGATGGGGAGGACGACACTGGTTTTATGTTGATGGATCAGTAGCATGGCACTGGTTTTATGTAGATAGATGGGTAGGACGGCAATGGTCTTATGCAGATAGATGAGGAAAATGGCACTGGTTTTATGTAGAGAGATGGAGAGGATGGCACTGGTATTATGTAGTTAGACGGGGAGGATGGCGCTGGTTTTATCTAGTTCGTTGGGTACGACGGCACTGGTTTTATCTAGATAGATGGGGAGGATGACACTGGTTTTATGCAGACAGATGGTGAGGGCGGTACTGGTTTTATCAGAGAGATGGAGAGTACGGCACTGGTATTATGTATATAGATGTGTAGGGTGGCACTTGTTTTTTGTAGGTAGATGGGTGGGACGGCACTGGTTTTATGTAGATAGATGGGTAGGTCGGCACTGGTTTTATGTAGTTAGATGGGTAGGAGGGCACTGGTTCTATTTAGAGAGATGGGGTGGAATGCACTGGTTTTATGTTGATGGATCAGTAGGACGGCACTGGTTTTATGTAGATAGATGAGTAGGATGGCACTGGTTTTATGTAGAGAGATGTGGAGGACGGCACTGGATTCATGTAGAGAGATGGAGAGAATGGGCACTGGTTTTATGTAGGTAGATGGGGTGGACTGCACTGGTTTTATGTAGATAGATGGGGAGGACAACACTGGTTTTATGTTGATGGATCAGTAGCACGGCACTGGTTTTATGTAGATAGATGGGTAGGACGGCAATGGTCTTATGCAGATAGATGAGGAAGATGGCACTGGTTTTATGTAGAGTTATAGAGAGGACGGCACTGGTATTATGTAGTTAGATGGGGAGGATGGCACTGGTTTTATCTAGTTCGTTGGGTACGACGGCACTGGTTTTATCTGGATTGATGGAGAGGACGACACTGGTTTTATGCAGACAGATGGGGAGGACGGTACTGGTTTTATGAGAGAGATGGAGAGTACGGCACTGGTATTATGTATATAGATGGGTAGGGTGGCACTGGTTTTATGTAGAGAGATGCAGAGGACAGGACTGGTTTTATGTAGATAGATGGGGAGGACGGCACTGGTTTTATGTAGATAGATGGGTAGGATGGCACTGGTTTTATTTAGATAGATGGGGAGGACGGCACTGGTTTTATGTAGATATATGGGGAGGATGGCACTGATTTTATTTAGATAGATGAGTAGGATGGCACTGATTTTATGTAGTTAGATGGGGAGGACGGCACTGGTATTATGTAGAGGGATGGAAAGGATGGCACTAGTTTTATATAGATAGATGGGGAGGACGGCACTGGTTTTATCTACTTAGTTGGGGCGGACGGCACAGGTTTTATGTAGTTAGATGGGTAGGATGGCACTGGTTTTATGTAGACGGGTGGGTAGGACGGCACTGGTTTTATGGAGATCGATGAGTAGTATTGCACTGGTTTTATGTAGGGAGATGTGGAGGACGGCACTGGATTCATGTAGAGAGATGGAGAGAACGGGCACTGGTTTTATGTAGATAGATGTGGAGGACGGCACTGGATTCATGTAGAGAGATGGAAAGGATGGCACCAGTTTTATATACATAGATGGGGACGACGGCACTGGTTTTCTGTAGAGAGATGGGGAGGACGACACTGGTTTTATGTTGATGGATCAGTAGCATGGCACTGGTTTTATGTAGATAGATGGGGAGGATGGCACTGGTTTTATGTAGATAGATGAGTAGGATGGCACTGATTTTATGTAGATAGATGGGGAGGACGGCACTGGTTTTATGTAGTTAGATGGGGAGGACAGCACTGGTATTATGTAGAGAGATGGAAAGGATGGCACTAGTTTTATATAGATAGATGGGGAGGACGGCACTGGTCTTATGCAGATAGATGAGGAAGATGGCACTGGTTTTATGTAGAGAGATAGATAGGACGGCACTGGTATTATGTAGTTAGATGGGGAGGATGGCACTGGTTTTATCTAGTTCGTTGGGTACGACGGCACTGGTTTTATCTGGATTGATGGAGAGGACGACACTGGCTTTATGCAGACAGATGGGGAGGACGGTACTGGTTTTATGAGAGAGATGGAGAGTACGGCACTGGTATTATGTATATAGATGGGTAGGGTGGCAGTGGTTTTATGTAGAGAGATGCAGAGGACAGGACTGGTTTTATGCAGATAGATGAGGAGGACGGCACTGGTTTTATGTAGATAGATGGGTAGGATGGCACTGGTTTTATGTAGATAGATGGGTAGGATGGCACTGGTTTTATTTAGATAGATGGGGAGGACGGCACTGGTTTTATGTAGATAGATGAGTAGGATGGCACTGATTTTATGAAGATAGATGGGGAGCACGGCTCGGGTTTTATGTAGTTAGATGGGGAGGACGGCACTGGTTTTATGTAGAGAGATGGGGAGGACGGCACTGGTTTTATTTAGATAGAAGGGGTGGACTGCACTGATTTTGTGTAGATAGATGGGGAGGACGACACTGGTTTTATGTTGATGGATCAGTAGCACGGCACTGGTTTTATGTAGATAGATGTGGAGGACGGCACTGGATTCATGTAGAGAGATGGAAAGGATGGCACCAGTTTTATATAGATAGATGGGGAGGACGGCACTGGTTTTATGTAGATAGATGGGTAGGACGGCAATGGTCTTATGCAGATAGATGAGGAAGATGGCACTGGTTTTATGTAGAGAGATGGAGAGGACGGCACTGGTATTATGTAGTTAGATGGGGATGTTGGCACTGGTTTTATCTAGTTCGTTGGGTACGACGGCACTGGTTTTATCTAGATTGATGGGGAGGACGACACTGGTTTTATGCAGACAGATGGGGAGGACGGTACTGGTTTTATGAGAGAGATGGAGAGTACGGCACTGGTATCATGTATATAGATGGGTAGGGTGGCACTGGTTTTATGTAGAGAGATGCAGAGGACAGGACTGGTTTTATGTAGATAGATGGGGAGGACGGCACTGGTTTTATGTAGATAGATGGGTAGGATGGCACTGGTTTTATTTAGATAGATGGGGAGGACGGCACTGGTTTTATGTAGATATATGGGGAGGATGGCACTGATTTTATGTAGATAGATGAGTAGGATGGCACTGATTTTATGTAGATAGATGGGGAGCACGGCTCGGGTTTTATGTAGTTAGATGGGGAGGACGGCACTGGTATTATGTAGAGAGATGGAAAGGATGGCACTAGTTTTATATAGATAGATGGGGAGGACGGCACTGGTTTTATGTACTTAGTTGGGGCGGACGGCACAGGTTTTATGTAGTTAGATGGGTAGGATGGCACTGGTTTTAAGTAGACGGGTGGGTAGGACGGCACTGGTTTTAAGGAGATAGATGAGTAGTATTGCACTGGTTTTATGTAGGGAGATGTGGAGGACGGCACTGGATTCATGTAGAGAGATGGAGAGAACGGGCACTGGTTTTATGTAGATAGATGGGGAGGACGACACTTGTTTTATGTTGATGGATCAGTAGCACGGCACTGGTTTTATGTAGATAGATGTGGAGGACGGCACTGTATTCATGTAGAGAGATGGAAAGGATGGCACCAGTTTTATATAGATAGATGGGGAGGACGGCACTGGTTTTATGTTGATAGGTGGGGAGGATGACACTGGTTTTATGTACTTCGTTGGGGCGGACAGCACAGGTTTTATGTATTTTGATGGGTAGGATGGCACTGGTTTTATGTAGACGGGAGGGTAGGACGGCACTGGTTTTATTTAGAGAGATGGGGAGGATGGCACTGGTTTTATGTAGAGAGATTGAGAACACGGCACTGGATTCATGTAGAGAGATGGAGAGTACGGCACTGGTATTATGTATATAGATGGGTAGGACGGCCATGATCTTATGTAGATAGATGAGGAAAATGGCACTGGTTTTATCTAGATAGATGGGGAGGATGACACTGGTTTTATGCAGACAGATGGTGAGGACGGTACTGGTTTTATGAGAGAGATGGAGAGTACGGCACTGGTATTATGTATATAGATGTGTAGGGTGGCACAGGTTTTTTGTAGGTAGATGGGTGGGACGGCACTGGTTTTATGTAGATAGATGGGTAGGTCGGCACTGGTTTTATGTAGATAGATGAGGAGGACGGCACTGGTTTTATGTAGTTAGATGGGTAGGAGGGCACTGGTTCTATTTAGAGAGATGGTGTGGAATGCACTGGTTTTATGTTGATGGATCAGTAGGACGGCACTGGTTTTAAGTAGATAGATGAGTAGGATGGCACTGGTTTTATGTAGAGAGATGTGGAGGACGGCACTGGATTCATGTAGAGAGATGGAGAGAACGGGCACTGGTTTTATGTAGATGGATGAGTAGGATTGCACTGGTTTTATGTAGGGAGATGTGGTGGACGGCACCGGATTCATGTAGAGAGATGGAGAGAACGGGCACTGGTTTTATGTAGATAGATGTGGAGGACGGCACTGGATTCATGTAGAGAGATGGAAAGGATGGCACTAGTTTTATATAGATAGATGGGGAGGACGGCACTGGTTTTCTGTAGATAGATGGGGAGGACGACACTGGTTATATGTTGATGGATCAGTAGCATGGCACTGGTTTTATGTAGATAGATGGGTAGGACGGCAATGGTCTTATGCAGATAGATGAGGAAGATGGCACTGGTTTTATGTAGGGAGATGGAGAGGACGGCACTGGTATTATGTAGTTAGATGGGGAGGTTGGCACTGGTTTTATCTAGTTCGTTGGGTACGACGGCACTGGTTTTATCTAGATTGATGGGGAGGACGACACTCGTTTTATGTAGATATATGGGGAGGATGGCACTGGTTTTATGTAGATAGATGGGGAGGACAGCACTGGTATTGTGTAGAGAGATGGAAAGGATGGCACTAGTTTTATATAGATAGATGCGGAGGACGGCACTGGTTTTCTGTAGATAGGTGGGGAGGATGACACTGGTTTTATGTACTTAGTTGGGGCGGACGGCACAGGTTTTATGTAGTTAGATGGGTAGGATGGCACTGGTTTTATGTAGACGGGAGGGTAGGACGGCACTGGTTTTATTTAGAGAGATGGGGAGGATGGCACTGGTTTTATGTAGAGAGATTGAGAACACGGCACTGGTTTTACGTAGATAGATGGGTAGGACAGCACTGGATTCATGTAGAGAGATGGAGAGAATGGGCACTGGTTTTATGTAGGTAGATGGGGTGGACTGCACTGGTTTTATGTAGATAGATGGGGAGGACGACACTGGTTTTATGTAGATAGATGGGGACGACGGCACTGGTTTTATGTAGATAGATGGGGAGGACGACACTGATTTTATGTTGATGGATCAGTAGCACGACACTGGTTTTATGTAGATAGATGGGTAGGACGGCAATGGTCTTATGCAGATAGATGAGGAAGATGGCACTGGTTTTATGTAGAGAGATAGAGAGGACGGCACTGGTATTATGTAGTTAGATGGGGAGGATGGCACTGGTTTTATCTAGTTCGTTGGGTACGACTGCACTGGTTTTATCTGGTTTGATGGAGAGGACGACACTGGTTTTATGCAGACAGATGGGGAGGACGGTACTGGTTTTATGAGAGAGATGGAGAGTACGGCACTGGTATTATGTATATAGATGGGTAGGGTGGAACTGATTTTATGTAGAGAAATGCAGAGGACAGGACTGGTTTTATGTAGATAGATGGGGAGGACGGCACTGGTTTTATGTAGATAGATGGGTAGGATGGCACTGGTTTTATTTAGATAGATGGGGAGGACGGCACTGGTTTTATGTAGATATATGGGGAGGATGGCACTGATTGTATGTAGATACATGAGTAGGATGGCACTGATTTTATGTAGATAGATGGGGAGCACGGCTCGGGTTTTATGTAGTTAGATGGGGAGGACGGCACTGGTATTATGTAGAGAGATGGAAAGGATGGCACTAGTTTTATATAGATAGATGGGGAGGACGGCAATGGTTTTATGCAGATAGATGAGGAAGATGGCACTGGTTTTATTTAGAGAGATGGAGAGGACGGCACTGGTATTACGTAGTTCGATGGGGAGGATGGCACTGGTTTTATCTAGTTCGTTGGGTACGACGGCACTGGTTTTATCTAGATTGATGGGGAGAACGACACTGGTTTTATGCAGACAGATGGTGAGGACGGTACTGGTTTTATGAGAGAGATGGAGAGTACGGCACTGGTATTATGTATATAGATGTGTAGGGTGGCACTGGTTTTTTGTAGGTAGATGGGTGGGACGGCACTGGTTTTATGTAGATAGATGGGTAGGTCGGCACTGGTTTTATGTAGATAGATGAGGAGGACGGCACTGGTTTTATGTAGTTAGATGGGTAGGAGGGCACTGGATCTATTTAGAGAGATGGGGTGGAATGCACTGGTTTTATGTTGATGGATCAGTAGGACGGCACTGGTTTTAAGTAGATAGATGAGTAGGATGGCACTGGTTTTATGTAGAGAGATGTGGAGGACGGCACTGGATTCATGTAGAGAACGGGCACTGGTTTTATGTAGATGGATGAGTAGGATTGCACTGGTTTTATGTAGGGAGATGTGGTGGACGGCACCGGATTCATGTAGAGAGATGGAGAGAACGGGTACTGGTTTTATGTAGATAGATGTGGAGGACGGCACTGGATTCATGTAGAGAGATGGAAAGGATGGCACTAGTTTTATATAGATAGATGGGGAGGACGGCACTGGTTTTCTGTAGATAGATGGGGAGGACGACACTGGTTTTATGTTGATGGATCAGTAGCATGGCACTGGTTTTATGTAGATAGATGGGTAGGACGGCAATGGTCTTATGCAGATAGATGAGGAAGATGGCACTGGTTTTATGTAGAGAGATGGAGAGGACGGCACTGGTATTATGTAGTTAGATGGGGAGGTTGGCACTGGTTTTATCTAGTTCGTTGGGTACGACGGCACTGGTTTTATCTAGATTGATGGGGAGGACGACACTGGTTTTATGCAGACAGATGGGGAGGACGGTACTGGTTTTATGAGAGAGCTGGAGAGTATGGGACTGGTTTTATTTAGATAGATGGGGAGGACGGCACTGGTTTTATGTAGATATATGGGGAGGATGGCACTGGTTTTATGTAGATAGATGAGTAGGATGGCACTGATTTTATGTAGATAGATGGGGAGGACAGCACTGGTATTGTGTAGAGAGATGGAAAGGATGGCACTAGTTTTATATAGATAGATGGGGAGGACGGCACTGGTTTTATGTAGATAGGTGGGGAGGATGACACTGGTTTTATGTACTTAGTTGGGGCGGACGGCACAGGTTTTATGTAGTTAGATGGGTAGGATGGCACTGGTTTTATGTAGACGGGAGGGTAGGACGGCACTGGTTTTATTTAGAGAGATGGGGAGGATGGCACTGGTTTTATGTAGAGAGATTGAGAACACGGCACTGGTTTTACGTAGATAGATGGGTAGGACAGCACTGGATTCATGCAGAGAGATGGAGAGTACGGCACTGGTATTATGTATATAGATGGGTAGGACGGCCATGGTCTTATGTAGATAGATGAGGAAAATGGCACTGGTTTTATGTAGAGAGATGGAGAGGATGGCACTGGTATTATGTAGTTAGACGGGGAGGATGGCGCTGGTTTTATCTAGTTCGTTGGGTACGACGGCACTGGTTTTATCTAGATAGATGGGGAGGATGACACTGGTTTTATGCAGACAGATGGTGAGGACGGTACTGGTTTTATGAGAGAGATGGAGAGTACGGCACTGGTATTATGTATATAGATGTGTAGGGTGGCACTGGTTTTTTGTAGGTAGATGGGTGGGACGGCACTGGTTTTATGTAGATAGATGGGTAGGTCGGCACTGGTTTTATGTAGATAGATGAGGAGGACGGCACTGGTTCTATGTAGTTAGATGGGTAGGAGGGCACTGGTTCTAATTAGAGAGATGGGGTGGAATGCACTGGTTTTATGTTGATGGATCAGTAGGACGGCACTGGTTTTATGTAGATAGATGAGTAGGATGGCACTGGTTTTATGTAGAGAGATGTGGAGGACGGCACTGGATTCATGTAGAGAGATGGAGAGAATGGGCACTGGTTTTATGTAGGTAGATGGGGTGGACTGCACTGGTTTTATGTAGATAGATGGGGAGGACGACACTGGTTTTATGTAGATAGATGGGGAGGACGGCACTGGTTTTATGTAGATAGATGGGGAGGACGACACTGGTTTTATGTTGATGGATCAGTAGCACGACACTGGTTTTATGTAGATAGATGGGTAGGACGGCAATGGTCTTATGCAGATAGATGAGGAAGATGGCACTGGATTCATGTAGAGAGATGGAGAGAACGGGCACTGGTTTTATGTAGATGGATGAGTAGGATTGCACTGGTTTTATGTAGCGAGATGTGGTGGACGGCACCGGATTCATGTAGAGAGATGGAGAGAACGGGCACTGGTTTTATGTAGGTAGATGGGGTGGACTGCACTGGTCTTATGCAGATAGATGTGGAAGATGGCACTGGTTTTATGTAGAGAGATAGAGAGGACGGCACTGGTATTATGTATACAGATGGGTAGGACGGCCATGATCTTATGTAGATAGATGAGGAAAATGGCACTGGTTTTATGTAGAGAGATGGAGAGGATGGCACTGGTTTTATGTAGAGAGATTGAGAACACGGCACTGGTTTTACGTAGATAGATGGGTAGGACAGCACTGGATTCATGTAGAGAGATGGAGAGTACGGCACTGGTATTATGTATATAGATGGGTAGGACGGCCATGATCTTATGTAGATAGATGAGGAAAATGGCACTGGTTTTATGTAGAGAGATGGAGAGGATGGCACTGGTATTATGTAGTTAGACGGGGAGGATGGCGCTGGTTTTATCTAGTTCGTTGGGTACGACGGCACTGGTTTTATCTAGATAGATGGGGAGGATGACACTGGTTTTATGCAGACAGATGGTGAGGACGGTACTGGTTTTATGAGAGAGATGGAGAGTACGGCACTGGTCTTATGTATATAGATGTGTAGGGTGGCACTGGTTTTTTTGTAGGTAGATGGGTGGGACGGCACTGGTTTTATGTAGATAGATGGGTAGGTCGGCACTGGTTTTATGTAGATAGATGAGGAGGACGGCACTGGTTTTATGTAGTTAGATGGGTAGGAGGGCACTGGTTCTATTTAGAGAGATGGGGTGGAATGCACTGGTTTTATGTTGATGGATCAGTAGGACGGCACTGGTTTTAAGTAGATAGATGAGTAGGATGGCACTGGTTTTATGTAGAGAGATGTGGAGGACGGCACTGGATTCATGTAGAGAGATGGAGAGAACGGGCACTGGTTTTATGTAGGTAGATGGGGTGGACTGCACTGGTTTCATGTAGATAGATGGGGAGGACAACACTGGTTTTATGTTGATGGATCAGTAGCACGGCACTGATTTTATGTAGATAGATGGGTAGGACGGCAATGGTCTTATGCAGATAGATGAGGAAGATGGCACTGGTTTTATGTAGAGAGATAGAGAGGACGGAACTGGTATTATGTATTTAGATGGGGAGGATGGCACTGGTTTTATCTAGTTTGTTGGGTACGACGGCACTGGTTTTATCTGGATTGATGGAGAGGACGACACTGGTTTTATGCAGACAGATGGGGAGGACGGTACTGGTTTTATGAGAGAGATGGAGAGTACGGCACTGGTATTATGTTAATAGATGGGTAGGGTGGCACTGGTTTTATGTAGAGAGATGCAGAGGACAGGACTGGTTTTATGTAGATAGATGGGGAGGACGGCACTGGTTTTATGTAGATAGATGGGTAGGATGGCACTGGTTTTATTTAGATTGATGGGGAGGACGGCACTGGTTTTATGTAGATATATGGGGAGGACGGCACTGGTTTTATGTAGATATATGGGGAGGATGGCACTGATTTTATGTAGATAGATGAGTAGGATGGCACTGATTTTATGTAGATAGATGGGGAGCACGGCTCGGGTTTTATGTAGTTACATGGGGAGGACGGCACTGGTATTATGTAGAGAGATGGAAAGGATGGCACTAGTTTTATATAGATAGATGGGGAGGACGGCACTGGTTTTATGTACTTAGTTGGGGCGGACGGCACAGGTTTTATGCAGTTAGATGGGTAGGATGGCACTGGTTTTATGTAGATAGATGAGTAGGATGGCACTGGTTTGATGTAGAGAGATGTGGAGGACGGCACTGGATTCATGTAGAGAGATGGAGAGAACGGGCACTGGTTTTATGTAGATAGATGGGGAGGACGACACTTGTTTTATGTTGATGGATCAGTAGCACGGCACTGGTTTTATGTAGATAGATGTGGAGGACGGCACTGTATTCATGTAGAGAGATGGAAAGGATGGCACCAGTTTTATATAGATAGATGGGGAGGACGGCACTGGTTTTATGTTGATGGATCAGTAGCATGGCACTGGTTTTATGTAGATAGATGGGTAGGACGGCAATGGTCTTATGCAGATAGATGAGGAAGATGGCACTGGTTTTATGTAGAGAGATGGAGAGGACGGCACTGGTATTATGTAGTTAGATGGGGAGGTTGGCACTGGTTTTATCTAGTTCGTTGGGTACGACGGCACTGGTTTTATCTAGATTGATGGGGAGGACGACACTGGTTTTATGCAGACAGATGGGGAGGACGGTACTGTTTTTAATAGAGAGCTGGAGAGTATGGGACTGGTTTTATTTAGATAGATGGGGAGGACGGCACTGGTTTTATGTAGATATATGGGGAGGACGGCACTGGTTTTATGTAGTTAGATGGGGAGGACAGCACTGGTATTATGTAGAGAGATGGAAAGGATGGCACTAGTTTTATATAGATAGATGGGGAGGACAGCACTGGTTTTATGTTGATAGGTGGGGAGGATGACACTGGTTTTATGTACTTAGTTGGGGCGGACAGCACAGGTTTTATGTAGTTAGATGGGTAGGATGGCACTGGTTTTATGTAGACGGGAGGGTAGGACGGCACTGGTTTTATTTAGAGAGATGGGGAGGATGGCACTGGTTTTATGTAGAGAGATTGAGAACACGGCACTGGATTCATGTAGAGAGATGGAGAGTACGGCACTGGTATTATGTATATAGATGGGTAGGACGGCCATGATCTTATGTAGATAGATGAGGAAAATGACACTGGTTTTATGTAGAGAGATGGAGAGGATGGCACTGGTATTATGTAGTTAGACGGGGAGGATGGCGCTGGTTTTATCTGGTTCGTTGGGTACGACGGCTCTGGTTTTATCTAGATAGATGGGGAGGATGACACTGGTTTTATGCAGACAGATGGTGAGGACGGTACTGGTTTTATGAGAGAGATGGAGAGTATGGCACTGGTATTATGTATATAGATGTGTAGGGTGGCACTGGTTTTTTGTAGGTAGATGGGTGGGACGGCACTGGTTTTATGCAGATAGATGGGTAGGTCGGCACTGGTTTTATGTAGATAGATGAGGAGGACGGCACTGGTTTTATGTAGTTAGATGGGTAGGAGGGCACTGGTTCTATTTAGAGAGATGGGGTGGAATGCACTGGTTTTATGTTGATGGATCAGTAGGACGGCACTGGTTTTAAGTAGATAGATGAGTAGGATGGCACTGGTTTTATGTAGAGAGATGTGGAGGACGGCACTGGATTCATGTAGAGAGATGGAGAGAACGGGCACTGGTTTTATGTAGATGGATGAGTAGGATTGCACTGGTTTTATGTAGGGAGATGTGGTGGATGGCACCGGATTCATGTAGAGAGATGGAGAGAACGGGCACTGGTTTTATGTAGATAGATGTGGAGGACGGCACAGGATTCATGTAGAGAGATGGAAAGGATGGCACTAGTTTTATATAGATAGATGGGGAGGACAGCACTGGTTTTCTGTAGATAGATGGGGAGGACGACACTGGTTTTATGTTGATGGATCAGTAGCATGGCACTGGTTTTATGTAGATAGATGGGTAGGACGGCAATGGTCTTATGCAGATAGATGAGGAAGATGGCACTGGTTTTATGTAGAGAGATGGAGAGGACGGCACTGGTATTATGTAGTTAGATGGGGAGGTTGGCACTGGTTTTATCTAGTTCGTTGGGTACGACGGCACTGGTTTTATCTAGATTGATGGGGAGGACGACACTGGTTTTATGCAGACAGATGGGGAGGACGGTACTGGTTTTATGAGAGAGCTGGAGAGTATGGGACTGGTTTTATTTAGATAGATGGGGAGGACGGCACTGGTTTTATGTAGATATATGGGGAGGATGGCACTGGTTTTATGTAGATAGATGAGTAGGATGGCACTGATTTTATGTAGGTAGATGGGGAGGACAGCACTGGTATT
Source organism: Mobula birostris (assembly GCF_030028105.1). Classification (NCBI taxonomy): domain Eukaryota; kingdom Metazoa; phylum Chordata; class Chondrichthyes; order Myliobatiformes; family Myliobatidae; genus Mobula; species Mobula birostris. Next base: position 231,007 of record NW_027278271.1, read on the forward strand.
GTGTAGAGAGATGGAAAGGATGGCACTAGTTTTATATAGATAGATGGGGAGGACGGCACTGGTTTTATGTAGATAGGTGGGGAGGATGACACTGGTTTTATGTACTTAGTTGGGGCGGACGGCACAGGTTTTATGTAGTTAGATGGGTAGGATGGCACTGGTTTTATGTAGACGGGAGGGTAGGACGGCACTGGTTTTATTTAGAGAGATGGGGAGGATGGCACTGGTTTTATGTAGAGAGATTGAGAACACGGCACTGGTTTTACGTAGATAGATGGGTAGGACAGCACTGGATTCATGTAGAGAGATGGAGTGTACGGCACTGGTATTATGTATATAGATGGGTAGGACGGCCATGGTCTTATGTAGATAGATGAGGAAAATGGCACTGGTTTTATGTAGAGAGATGGAGAGGATGGCACTGGTATTATGTAGTTAGACGGGGAGGATGGCGCTGGTTTTATCTAGTTCGTTGGGTACGACGGCACTGGTTTTATCTAGATAGATGGGGAGGATGACACTGGTTTTATGCAGACAGATGGTGAGGTCGGCACTGGTTTTATGTAGATAGATGAGGAGGACGGCACTGGTTTTATGTAGTTAGATGGGTAGGAGGGCACTGGTTCTATTAGAGAGATGGGGTGGAATGCACTGGTTTTATGTTGATGGATCAGTAGGACGGCACTGGTTTTATGTAGATAGATGAGTAGGATGGCACTGGTTTTATGTAGAGAGATGTGGAGGACGGCACTGGATTCATGTAGAGAGATGGAGAGAACGGGCACTGGTTTTATGTAGATAGATGGGGTGGACTGCACTGGTTTCATGTGGATAGATGGGGAGGACAACACTGGTTTTATGTTGATGGATCAGTAGCACGGCACTGGTTTTATGTAGATAGATGGGTAGGACGGCAATGGTCTTATGGAGATAGATGAGGAAGATGGCACTGGTTTTATGTAGAGAGATAGAGAGGACGGCACTGGTATTATGTAGTTAGATGGGGAGGATGGCACTGGTTTTATCTAGTTCGTTGGGTACGACGGCACTGGTTTTATCTGGATTGATGGAGAGGACGACACTGGTTTTATGCAGACAGATGGGGAGGACGGTACTGGTTTTATGAGAGAGATGGAGAGTACGGCACTGGTATCATGTATATAGATGGGTAGGGTGGCACTGGTTTTATGTAGAGAGATGCAGAGGACAGGACTGGTTTTATGTAGATAGATGGGGAGGACGGCACTGGTTTTATGTAGATAGATGGGTAGGATGGCACTGGTTTTATTTAGATAGATGGGGAGGACGGCACTGGTTTTATGTAGATATATGGGGAGGATGGCACTGATTTTATGTAGATAGATGAGTAGGATGCACTGATTTTATGTAGATAGATGGGGAGCACGGCTCGGGTTTTATGTAGTTAGATGGGGAGGACGGCACTGGTATTATGTAGAGAGATGGAAAGGATGGCACTAGTTTTATATAGATAGATGGGGAGGACGGCACTGGTTTTATGTACTTAGTTGGGGCGGACGGCACAGGTTTTATGTAGTTAGATGGGTAGGATGGCACTGGTTTTAAGTAGACGGGTGGGTAGGACGGCACTGGTTTTAAGGAGATAGATGAGTAGTATTGCACTGGTTTTATGTAGGGAGATGTGGAGGACGGCACTGGATTCATGTAGAGAGATGGAGAGAACGGGCACTGGTTTTATGTAGATAGATGGGGAGGACGACACTTGTTTTATGTTGATGGATCAGTAGCACGGCACTGGTTTTATGTAGATAGATGTGGAGGACGGCACTGTATTCATGTAGAGAGATGGAAAGGATGGCACCAGTTTTATATAGATAGATGGGGAGGACGGCACTGGTTTTATGTTGATAGGTGGGGAGGATGACACTGGTTTTATGTACTTCGTTGGGGCGGACAGCACAGGTTTTATGTAGTTAGATGGGTAGGATGGCACTGGTTTTATGTAGACGGGAGGGTAGGACGGCACTGGTTTTATTTAGAGAGATGGGGAGGACAGGACTGGTTTTATGTAGATAGATGGGGAGGACGGCACTGGTTTTATGTAGATAGATGGGTAGGATGGCACTGGTTTTATTTAGATAGATGGGGAGGACGGCACTGGTTTTATGTAGATAGATGGGTAGGTCGGCACTGGTTTTATGTAGATAGATGAGGAGGACGGCACTGGTTTTATGTAGTTAGATGGGTAGGAGGGCACTGGTTCTATTTAGAGAGATGGTGTGGAATGCACTGGTTTTATGTTGATGGATCAGTAGGACGGCACTGGTTTTAAGTAGATAGATGAGTAGGATGGCACTGGTTTTATGTAGAGAGATGTGGAGGACGGCACTGGATTCATGTAGAGAGATGGAGAGAACGGGCACTGGTTTTATGTAGATGGATGAGTAGGATTGCACTGGTTTTATGTAGGGAGATGTGGTGGACGGCACCGGATTCATGTAGAGAGATGGAGAGAACGGGCACTGGTTTTATGTAGATAGATGTGGAGGACGGCACTGGATTCATGTAGAGAGATGGAAAGGATGGCACTAGTTTTATATAGATAGATGGGGAGGACGGCACTGGTTTTCTGTAGATAGATGGGGAGGACGACACTGGTTATATGTTGATGGATCAGTAGCATGGCACTGGTTTTATGTAGATAGATGGGTAGGACGGCAATGGTCTTATGCAGATAGATGAGGAAGATGGCACTGGTTTTATGTAGGGAGATGGAGAGGACGGCACTGGTATTATGTAGTTAGATGGGGAGGTTGGCACTGTTTTATCTAGTTCGTTGGGTACGACGGCACTGGTTTTATCTAGATTGATGGGGAGGACGACACTCGTTTTATGTAGATATATGGGGAGGATGGCACTGGTTTTATGTAGATAGATGAGTAGGATGGCACTGATTTTATGTAGATAGATGGGGAGGACAGCACTGGTATTGTGTAGAGAGATGGAAAGGATGGCACTAGTTTTATATAGATAGATGCGGAGGACGGCACTGGTTTTCTGTAGATAGGTGGGGAGGATGACACTGGTTTTATGTACTTAGTTGGGGCGGACGGCACAGGTTTTATGTAGTTAGATGGGTAGGATGGCACTGGTTTTATGTAGACGGGAGGTAGGACGGCACTGGTTTTATTTAGAGAGATGGGGAGGATGGCACTGGTTTTATGTAGAGAGATTGAGAACACGGCACTGGTTTTACGTAGATAGATGGGTAGGACAGCACTGGATTCATGTAGAGAGATGGAGAGTACGGCACTGGTATTATGTATATAGATGGGTAGGACGGCCATGGTCTTATGTAGATAGATGAGGAAAATGGCACTGGTTTTATGTAGAGAGATGGAGAGGATGGCACTGGTATTATGTAGTTAGACGGGGAGGATGGCGCTGGTTTTATCTAGTTCGTTGGGTACGACGGCACTGGTTTTATCTAGATAGATGGGGAGGATGACACTGGTTTTATGCAGACAGATGGTGAGGACGGTACTGGTTTTATGAGAGAGATGGAGAGTACGGCACTGGTATTATGTATATAGATGTGTAGGGTGGCACTGGTTTTTTGTAGGTAGATGGGTGGGACGGCACTGGTTTTATGTAGATAGATGGGTAGGTCGGCACTGGTTTTATGTAGATAGATGAGGAGGACGGCACTGGTTTTATGTAGTTAGATGGGTAGGAGGGCACTGGTTCTAATTAGAGAGATGGGGTGGAATGCACTGGTTTTATGTTGATGGATCAGTAGGACGGCACTGGTTTTATGTAGATAGATGGGGACGACGGCACTGGTTTTATGTAGATAGATGGGGAGGACGACACTGGTTTTATGTTGATGGATCAGTAGCACGACACTGGTTTTATGTAGATACGATGGGTAGGACGGCAATGGTCTTATGCAGATAGATGAGGAAGATGGCACTGGTTTTATGTAGAGAGATAGAGAGGACGGCACTGGTATTATGTAGTTAGATGGGGAGGATGGCACTGGTTTTATCTAGTTCGTTGGGTACGACTGCACTGGTTTTATCTGGATTGATGGAGAGGACGACACTGGTTTTATGCAGACAGATGGGGAGGACGGTACTGGTTTTATGTATATAGATGGGTAGGGTGGCACTGGTTTTATGTAGAGAGATGCAGACGACAGGACTGGTTTTATGTAGATAGATGGGGAGGACGGCACTGGTTTTATGTAGATAGATGGGTAGGATGGCACTGGTTTTATTTAGATAGATGGGGAGGACGGCACTGGTTTTATGTAGATATATGGGGAGGATGGCACTGATTTTATGTAGATAGATGAGTAGGATGGCACTGATTTTATGTAGATAGATGGGGAGCACGGCTCGGGTTTTATGTAGTTAGATGGGGAGGACGGCACTGGTATTATGTAGAGAGATGGAAAGGATGGCACTAGTTTTATATAGATAGATGGGGAGGACGGCACTGGTTTTATGTACTTAGTTGGGGCGGACGGCACAGGTTTTATGTAGTTAGATGGGTAGGATGGCACTGGTTTTATGTAGACGGGTGGGTAGGACGGCACTGGTTTTATGGAGATAGATGAGTAGTATTGCACTGGTTTTATGTAGGGAGATGTGGAGGACGGCACTGGATTCATGTAGAGAGATGGAGAGAACGGGCACTGGTTTTATGTAGATAGATGTGGAGGACGGCACTGGATTCATGTAGAGAGATGGAAAGGATAGCACCAGTTTTATATAGATAGATGGGGAGGACGGCACTGGTTTTCTGTAGAGAGATGGGGAGGACGACACTGGTTTTATGTTGATTGATCAGTAGCATGGCACTGGTTTTATGTAGATAGATGGGGAGGACGGCAATGGTCTTATGCAGATAGATGAGGAAGATGGCACTGGTTTTATGTAGAGAGATGGAGAGGACGGCACTGGCATTATGTAGTTAGATGGAGAGGTTGGCACTGGTTTTATCTAGTTCGTTGGGTACGACGGCACTGGTTTTATCTAGATTGATGGGGAGGACGACACTAGTTTTATGCAGACAGATGGGGAGGACGGTACTGGTTTTATGAGAGAGCTGGAGAGTATGGGACTGGTTTTATTTAGATAGATGGGGAGGACGGCACTGGTTTTATGTAGATATATGGGGAGGATGGCACTGGTTTTATGTAGATAGATGAGTAGGATGGCACTGATTTTATGTAGATAGATGGGGAGGACGGCACTGGTTTTATGTAGTTAGATGGGGAGGACAGCACTGGTATTATGTAGAGAGATGGAAAGGATGGCACTAGTTTTATATAGATAGATGGGGAGGATGACACTGGTTTTATGTACTTAGTTGGGGCGGACGGCACAGGTTTTATGTAGTTAGATGGGTAGGATGGCACTGGTTTTATGTAGACGGATGGTGAGGACGGTACTGGTTTTATGAGAGAGATGGAGAGTACGGCACTGGTATTATGTATATAGATGTATAGGGTGGCACTGGTTTTTTGTAGGTAGATGGGTGGGACGGCACTGGTTTTATGTAGATAGATGGGTAGGTCGGCACTGGTTTTATGTAGATAGATGAGGAGGACGGCACTGGTTTTATGTAGTTAGATGGGTAGGAGGGCACTGGTTCTATTTAGAGAGATGGGGTGGAATGCACTGGTTTTATGTTGATGGATCAGTAGGACGGCACTGGTTTTATGTAGATAGATGAGTAGGATGGCACTGGTTTTATGTAGAGAGATGTGGAGGACGGCACTGGATTCATGTAGAGAGATGGAGAGAATGGGCACTGGTTTTATGTAGGTAGATGGGGTGGACTGCACTGGTTTTATGTGGATAGATGGGGAGGACAACACTGGTTTTATGTTGATGGATCAGTAGCACGGCACTGGTTTTATGTAGATAGATGGGTAGGACGGCAATGGTCTTATGCAGATAGATGAGGAAGATGGCACTGGTTTTATGTAGAGAGATAGAGAGGACGGCACTGGTATTATGTAGTTAGATGGGGAGGATGGCACTGGTTTTATCTAGTTCGTTGGGTACGACGGCACTGGTTTTATCTGGATTGATGGAGAGGACGACACTGGTTTTATGTAGAGAGATGGAAAGGATGGCACTAGTTTTATATAGATAGATGGGGAGGACGGCACTGGTTTTATGTACTTAGTTGGGGCGGACGGCACAGGTTTTATGTAGTTAGATGGGTAGGATGCACTGGTTTTATGTAGACGGGTGGGTAGGACGGCACTGGTTTTATGGAGATAGATGAGTAGTATTGCACTGGTTTTATGTAGGGAGATGTGGAGGACGGCACTGGATTCATGTAGAGAGATGGAGAGAACGGGGCACTGGTTTTATGTAGATAGATGTGGAGGACGGCACTGGATTCATGTAGAGAGATGGAAAAGATGGCACCAGTTTTAATATAGATAGATGGGGAGGACGGCACTGGTTTTCTGTAGATAGATGGGGAGGACGACACTGGTTTTATGTTGATGGATCAGTAGCATGGCACTGGTTTTATGTAGATAGATGGGTAGGACGGGAATGGTCTTATGCAGATAGATGAGGAAAATGGCACTGGTTTTATGTAGAGAGATGGAGAGGATGGCACTGGTATTATGTAGTTAGACGGGGAGGATGGCGCTGGTTTTATCTAGTTCGTTGGGTACGACGGCACTGGTTTTATCTAGATAGATGGGGAGGATGACACTGGTTTTATGCAGACAGATGGTGAGGGCGGTACTGGTTTTATCAGAGAGATGGAGAGTACGGCACTGTATTATGTATATAGATGTGTAGGGTGGCACTTGTTTTTTGTAGGTAGATGGGTGGGACGGCACTGGTTTTATGTAGATAGATGGGTAGGTCGGCACTGGTTTTATGTAGTTAGATGGGTAGGAGGGCACTGGTTCTATTAGAGAGATGGGGTGGAGGGCACTGGTTCTATTTAGAGAGATGGGGTGGAATGCACTGGTTTTATGTTGATGGATCAGTAGGACGGCACTGGTTTTATGTAGATAGATGAGTAGGATGGCACTGGTTTTATGTAGAGAGATGTGGAGGACGGCACTGGATTCATGTAGAGAGATGGAGAGAATGGGCACTGGTTTTATGTAGGTAGATGGGGGTGGACTGCACTGGTTTTATGTGGATAGATGGGGAGGACAACACTGGTTTTATGTTGATGGATCAGTAGCACGGCACTGGTTTTATGTAGATAGATGGGTAGGACGGCAATGGTCTTATGCAGATAGATGAGGAAGATGGCACTGGTTTTATGTAGAGAGATAGAGAGGACGGCACTGGTATTATGTAGTTAGATGGGGAGGATGGCACTGGTTTTATCTAGTTCGTTTGGGTACGACGGCACTGGTTTTATCTGGATTGATGGAGAGGACGACACTGGTTTTATGTAGAGAGATGGAAAGGATGGCACTAGTTTTATATAGATAGATGGGAGGACGGCACTGGTTTTATGTACTTAGTTGGGGCGGACGGCACAGGTTTTATGTAGTTAGATGGGTAGGATGGCACTGGTTTTATGTAGACGGGTGGGTAGGACGGCACTGGTTTTATGGAGATAGATGAGTAGTATTGCACTGGTTTATGTAGGGAGATGTGGAGGACGGCACTGGATTCATGTAGAGAGATGGAGAGAACGGGCACTGGTTTTATGTAGATAAATGTGGAGGACGGCACTGGATTCATGTAGAGAGATGAAAAGATGGCACCAGTTTTATATAGATAGATGGGGAGGGACGGCACTGGTTTTCTGTAGATAGATGGGGAGGACGACACTGGTTTTATGTTGATGGATCAGTAGCATGGCACTGGTTTTATGTAGATAGATGGGTAGGACGGCAATGGTCTTATGCAGATAGATGAGGAAAATGGCACTGGTTTTATGTAGAGAGATGGAGAGGATGGCACTGGTATTATGTAGTTAGACGGGGAGGATGGCGCTGGTTTTATCTAGTTCGTTGGGTACGACGGCACTGGTTTTATCTAGATAGATGGGGAGGATGACACTGGTTTTATGCAGACAGATGGTGAGGGCGGTACTGGTTTTATCAGAGAGATGGAGAGTACGGCACTGGTATTATGTATATAGATGTGTAGGGTGGCACTTGTTTTTTGTAGGTAGATGGGTGGGACGGCACTGGTTTTATGTAGATAGATGGGTAGGTCGGCACTGGTTTTATGTAGTTAGATGGGTAGGAGGGCACTGGTTCTATTTAGAGAGATGGGGTGGAATGCACTGGTTTATGTTGATGGATCAGTAGGACGGCACTGGTTTTATGTAGATAGATGAGTAGGATGGCACTGGTTTTATGTAGAGAGATGTGGAGGACGGCACTGGATTCATGTAGAGAGATGGAGAGAATGGGCACTGGTTTTATGTAGGTAGATGGGGTGGACTGCACTGGTTTTATGTAGATAGATGGGGAGGACAACACTGGTTTTATGTTGATGGATCAGTAGCACGGCACTGGTTTTATGTAGATAGATGGGTAGGACGGCAATGGTCTTATGCAGATAGATGAGGAAGATGGCACTGGTTTTATGTAGAGTTATAGAGAGGACGGCACTGGTATTATGTAGTTAGATGGGGAGGATGGCACTGGTTTTATCTAGTTCGTTGGGTACGACGGCACTGGTTTTATCTGGATTGATGGAGAGGACGACACTGGTTTTATGCAGACAGATGGGGGAGGACGGTACTGGTTTTATGAGAGAGATGGAGAGTACGGCACTGGTATTATGTATATAGATGGGTAGGGTGGCACTGGTTTTATGTAGAGAGATGCAGAGGACAGGACTGGTTTTATGTAGATAGATGGGGAGGACGGCACTGGTTTTATGTAGATAGATGGGTAGGATGGCACTGGTTTTATTTAGATAGATGGGGAGGACGGCACTGGTTTTATGTAGATATATGGGGAGGATGGCACTGATTTTATTTAGATAGATGAGTAGGATGGCACTGATTTTATGTAGATAGATGGGGAGCACGGCTCGGGTTTTATGTAGTTAGATGGGGAGGACGGCACTGGTATTATGTAGAGGGATGGAAAGGATGGCACTAGTTTTATATAGATAGATGGGGAGGACGGCACTGGTTTTATCTACTTAGTTGGGGCGGACGGCACAGGTTTTATGTAGTTAGATGGGTAGGATGGCACTGGTTTTATGTAGACGGGTGGGTAGGACGGCACTGGTTTTATGGAGATCGATGAGTAGTATTGCACTGGTTTTATGTAGGGAGATGTGGAGGACGGCACTGGATTCATGTAGAGAGATGGAGAGAACGGGCACTGGTTTTATGTAGATAGATGTGGAGGACGGCACTGGATTCATGTAGAGAGATGGAAAGGATGGCACCAGTTTTATATACATAGATGGGGACGACGGCACTGGTTTTCTGTAGAGAGATGGGAGGACGACACTGGTTTTATGTTGATGGATCAGTAGCATGGCACTGGTTTTATGTAGATAGATGGGGAGGACGGCAATGGTCTTATGCAGATAGATGAGGAAGATGGCACTGGTTTTATGTAGAGAGATGGAGAGGACGGCACTGGTATTATGTAGTTAGATGGGGAGGTTGGCACTGGTTTTATCTAGTTCGTTGGGTACGACGGCACTGGTTTTATCTAGATTGATGGGGAGGACGACACTGGTTTTATGCAGACAGATGGGGAGGACGGTACTGGTTTTATGAGAGAGCTGGAGAGTATGGGACTGGTTTTATTTAGATAGATGGGGAGGACGGCACTGGTTTTATGTAGATATATGGGGAGGATGGCAGTGGTTTTATGTAGATAGATGAGTAGGATGGCACTGATTTTATGTAGATAGATGGGGAAGACGGCACTGGTTTTATGTAGTTAGATGGGGAGGACAGCACTGGTATTATGTAGAGAGATGGAAAGGATGGCACTAGTTTTATATAGATAGATGGGGAGGACGGCACTGGTCTTATGCAGATAGATGAGGAAGATGGCACTGGTTTTATGTAGAGAGATAGATAGGACGGCACTGGTATTATGTAGTTAGATGGGGAGGATGGCACTGGTTTTATCTAGTTCGTTGGGTACGACGGCACTGGTTTTATCTGGATTGATGGAGAGGACGACACTGGCTTTATGCAGACAGATGGGGAGGACGGTACTGGTTTTATGAGAGAGATGGAGAGTACGGCACTGGTATTATGTATATAGATGGGTAGGGTGGCAGTGGTTTTATGTAGAGAGATGCAGAGGACAGGACTGGTTTTATGCAGATAGATGAGGAGGACGGCACTGGTTTTATGTAGATAGATGGGTAGGATGGCACTGGTTTTATGTAGATAGATGGGTAGGATGGCACTGGTTTTATTTAGATAGATGGGGAGGACGGCACTGGTTTTATGTAGATAGATGAGTAGGATGGCACTGATTTTATGAAGATAGATGGGGAGCACGGCTCGGGTTTTATGTAGTTAGATGGGGAGGACGGCACTGGTTTTATGTAGAGAGATGGGGAGGACGGCACTGGTTTTATTTAGATAGAAGGGGTGGACTGCACTGATTTTGTGTAGATAGATGGGGAGGACGACACTGGTTTTATGTTGATGGATCAGTAGCACGGCACTGGTTTTATGTAGATAGATGTGGAGGACGGCACTGGATTCATGTAGAGAGATGGAAAGGATGGCACCAGTTTTATATAGATAGATGGGGAGGACGGCACTGGTTTTATGTAGATAGATGGGTAGGACGGGCAATGGTCTTATGCAGATAGATGAGGAAGATGGCACTGGTTTTATGTAGAGAGATGGAGAGGACGGCACTGGTATTATGTAGTTAGATGGGGATGTTGGCACTGGTTTTATCTAGTTCGTTGGGTACGACGGCACTGGTTTTATCTAGATTGATGGGAGGACGACACTGGTTTTATGCAGACAGATGGGGAGGACGGTACTGGTTTTATGAGAGAGCTGGAGAGTATGGGACTGGTTTTATTTAGATAGATGGGGAGGACGGCACTGGTTTTATGTAGTTAGATGGGGAGGACAGCACTGGTATTATGTAGAGAGATGGAAAGGATGGCACTAGTTTTATATAGATAGATGGGGAGGACGGCACTGGTTTTATGTAGATAGGTGGGGGAGGATGACACTGGTTTTATGTACTTAGTTGGGGCGGACAGCACAGGTTTTATGTAGTTAGATGGTAGGATGGCACTGGTTTTATGTAGACGGGAGGGTAGGACGGCACTGGTTTTATTTAGAGAGATGGGGAGGATGGCACTGGTTTATGTAGAGAGATTGAGAACACGGCACTGGTTTTACGTAGATAGATGGGTAGGGACAGCACTGGATTCATGTAGAGAGATGGAGAGTACGGACTGGTATTATGTATATAGATGAGGAGGACGGCACTGGTTTTATGTAGTTAGATGGGTAGGAGGGCACTGGTTCTATTTAGAGAGATGGGGTGGAATGCACTGGTTTTATGTTGATGGATCAGTAGGACGGCACTGGTTTTATGTAGATAGATGAGTAGCATGGCACTGGTTTTATGTAGAGAGATGTGGAGGACGGCACTGGATTCATGTAGAGAGATGGAGAGAATGGGCACTGGTTTTATGTAGGTAGATGGGGTGGACTGCACTGGTTTTATGTAGATAGATGGGAGGACAACACTGGTTTTATGTTGATGGATCAGTAGCACGGCACTGGTTTTATGTAGATAGATGGGTAGGACGGCAACGGTCTTATGCAGATAGTTGAGGAAGATGGCACTGGTTTTATGTAGAGAGATAGAGAGGACGGCACTGGTATTATGTAGTTAGATGGGGAGGATGGCACTGGTTTTATCTAGTTCGTTGGGTACGACGGCACTGGTTTTATCTGGATTGATGGAGAGGACGACACTGTTTTTATGCAGACAGATGGGGAGGACGGTACTGGTTTTATGAGAGAGATGGAGAGTACGGCACTGGTATTATGTATATAGATGGGTAGGGTGGCACTGGTTTTATGTAGAGAGATGCAGAGGACAGGACTGGTTTTATGTAGATAGATGGGGAGGACGGCACTGGTTTTATGTAGATAGATGGGTAGGATGGCACTGGTTTTATTTAGATAGATGGGGAGGACGGCACTGGTTTTATGTAGATAGATGAGTAGGATGGCACTAATCTTATGTAGATAGATGGGGAGCACGGCTCGGGTTTTATGTAGTTAGATGGGGAGGACGGCACTGGTATTATGTAGAGAGATGGAAAGGATGGCACTAGTTTTATATAGATAGATGGGGAGGACGGCACTGGTTTTATGTACTTAGTTGGGGCGGACGGCACAGGTTTTATGTAGTTAGATGGGTAGGATGGCACTGGTTTTATGTAGACGGGTGGTAGGACGGCACTGGTTTATGGAGATAGATGAGTAGTATTGCACTGGTTTTATGTAGGGAGATGTGGAGGACGGCACTGGATTCATGTAGAGAGATGGAGAGAACGGGCACTGGTTTTATGTAGATAGATGTGGAGGACGGCACTGGATTCATGTAGAGAGATGGAAAGGATAGCACCAGTTTTATATAGATAGATGGGGAGGACGGCACTGGTTTTCTGTAGAGAGATGGGGAGGACGACACTGGTTTTATGTTGATGGATCAGTAGCATGGTACTGGTTTTATGTAGATAGATGGGGAGGACGGCAATGGTCTTATGCAGATAGATGAGGAAGATGGCACTGGTTTATGTAGAGAGATGGAGAGGACGGCACTGGTATTATGTAGTTAGATGGGGGAGGTTGGCACTGGTTTTTATCTAGTTCGTTGGGTACGACAGCACTGGTTTTATCTAGATTGATGGGGAGGACGACACTAGTTTTATGCAGACAGATGGGGAGGACGGTACTGGTTTTTATGAGAGAGCTGGAGAGTATGGGACTGGTTTTATTTAGATAGATGGGGAGGACGGCACTGGTTTTATGTAGATATATGGGGAGGATGGCACTGGTTTTATGTAGATAGATGAGTAGGATGGCACTGATTTTATGTAGATAGATGGGGAGGACGGCACTGGTTTTATGTAGTTAGATGGGGAGGACAGCACTGGTATTATGTAGAGAGATGGAAAGGATGGCACTAGTTTTATATAATAGATGGGGAGGATGACACTGGTTTTATGTACTTAGTTGGGGCGGACGGCACAGGTTTTATGTAGTTAGATGGGTAGGATGCACTGGTTTTATGTAGACGGGAGGGTAGGACGGCACTGGGTTTTATTTAGAGAGATGGGGAGGATGGCACTGGTTTTATGTAGAGAGATTGAGAACACGGCACTGGTTTTACGTAGATAGATGGGTAGGACAGCACTGGATTCATGTAGAGAGATGGAGAGTACGGCACTGGTATTATGTATATAGATGGGTAGGACGGCCATGGTCTTATGTAGATAGATGAGGAAAATGGCACTGGTTTTATGTAGAGAGATGGAGAGGATGGCACTGGTATTAATGTAGTTAGACGGGGAGGATGGCGCTGGTTTTATCTAGTTCGTTGGGTACGACGGCACTGGTTTTATCTAGATAGATGGGGAGGATGACACTGGTTTTATGCAGACAAATGGTGAGGACGGTACTGGTTTTATGAGAGAGATGGAGAGTACGGCACTGGTATTATGTATATAGATGTGTAGGGTGGCACTGGTTTTTTGTAGGTAGATGGGTGGGACGGCACTGGTTTTATGTAGATAGATGGGTAGGTCGGCACTGGTTTTATGTAGATAGATGAGGAGGACGGCACTGGTTTTATGTAGTTAGATGGGTAGGAGGGCACTGGTTCTATTTAGAGAGATGGGGTGGAATGCACTGGTTTTATGTTGATGGATCAGTAGGACGGCACTGGTTTTATGTAGATAGATGAGTAGGATGGCACTGGTTTTATGTAGAGAGATGTGGAGGACGGCACTGGATTCATGTAGAGAGATGGAGAGAATGGGCACTGGTTTTATGTAGATAGATGTGGAGGACGGCACTGTATTCATGTAGAGAGATGGAAAGGATGGGCACTGGTTTTCTGTAGATAGATGGGGAGGACGACACTGGTTTTATGTTGATGGAACAGTAGCATGGCACTGGTTTTATGTAGATAGATGGGTAGGACGGCAATGGTCTTATGCAGATAGATGAGGAAAATGGCACTGGTTTTATGTAGAGAGATGGAGAGGATGGCACTGGTATTATGTAGTTAGACGGGGAGGATGGCGCTGGTTTTATCTAGTTCGTTGGGTACGACGGCACTGGTTTTATCTAGATAGATGGGGAGGATGACACTGGTTTTATGCAGGCAGATGGTGAGGGCGGTACTGGTTTTATCAGAGAGATGGAGAGTACGGCACTGGTATTATGTATATAGATGTGTAGGGTGGCACTTGTTTTTTGTAGGTAGATGGGTGGGACGGCACTGGTTTTATGTAGATAGATGGGTAGGTCGGCACTGGTTTTATGTAGATAGATGAGTAGGATGGCACTGGTTTTATGTAGAGAGATGTGGAGGACGGCACTGGATTCATGTAGAGAGATGGAGAGAATGGGCACTGGTTTTATGTAGGTACATGGGGTGGACTGCACTGGTTTTATGTGGATAGATGGGTAGGATGGCACTGGTTTTATGTAGATAGATGGGGAGGACAACACTGGTTTTATGTTGATGGATCAGTAGCACGGCACTGGTTTTATGTAGATAGATGGGTAGGACGGCAATGGTCTTATGCAGATAGATGAGGAAGATGGCACTGGTTTTATGTAGAGAGATAGAGAGGACGGCACTGGTATTATGTAGTTAGATGGGGAGGATGGCACTGGTTTTATCTAGTTCGTTGGGTACGACGGCACTGGTTTTATCTGGATTGATGGAGAGGACGACACTGGTTTTATGCAGACAGATGGGGAGGACGGTACTGGTTTTATGAGAGAGATGGAGAGTACGGCACTGGTATTATGTATATAGATGGGTAGGGTGGCACTGGTTTTATGTAGAGAGATGCAGAGGACAGGACTGGTTTTATGTAGATAGATGGGGAGGACGGCACTGGTTTTATGTAGATATATGGGGAGGATGGCACTGATTTTATGTAGATAGATGAGTAGGATGGCACTGATTTTATGTAGATAGATGGGGAGCACGTCTCGGGTTTTATGTAGTTAGATGGGGAGGACGGCACTGGTATTATGTAGAGGGATGGAAAGGATGGCACTAGTTTTATATAGATAGATGGGGAGGACGGCACTGGTTTTATGTACTTAGTTGGGGCGGACGGCACAGGTTTTATGTAGTTAGATGGGTAGGATGGCACTGGTTTTATGTCGACGGGTGAGTAGGACGGCACTGGTTTTATGGAGATCGATGAGTAGTATTGCACTGGTTTTATGTAGGGAGATGTGGAGGACGGCACTGGATTCATGTAGAGAGATGGAGAGAACGGGCACTGGTTTTATGTAGATAGATGTGGAGGACGGCACTGGATTCATGTAGAGAGATGGAAAGGATGGCACCAGTTTTATATACATAGATGGGGACGACGGCACTGGTTTCCTGTAGAGAGATGGGGAGGACGACACTGGTTTTATGTTGATGGATCAGTGGCATGGCACTGGTTTATGTAGATAGATGGGGAGGACGGCAATGGTCTTATGCAGATAGATGAGGAAGATGGCACTGGTTTTATGTAGAGAGATGGAGAGGACGGCACTGGTATTATGTAGTTAGATGGGGAGGTTGGCACTGGTTTTATCTAGTTCGTTGGGTACGACGGCACAGGTTTTATCTAGATTGACGGGGAGGACGACACTGGTTTTATGCAGACAGATGGGGAGGACGGTACTGGTTTTATGAGAGAGCTGGAGAGTATGGGACTGGTTTTATTTAGATAGATGGGGAGGACGGCACTGGTTTTATGTAGATATATGGGGAGGATGGCACTGGTTTTATGTAGATAGATGAGTAGCATGGCACTGATTTTATGTAGTTAGATGGGGAGGACGGCACTGGTATTATGTAGACAGATGGAAAGGATGGCACTAGTTTTATATAGATAGATGGGGAGGACGGCACTGGTTTTATGTACTTAGTTGGGGCGGACGGCACAGGTTTTATGTAGTTAGATGGGTAGGATGGCACTGATTTTATGTCGACGGGTGGGTAGGACGGCACTGGTTTTATGGAGATAGATGAGTAGTATTGTACTGGTTTTATGTGGGGAGATGTGGAGGACGGCACTGGATTCATGTAGAGAGATGGAGAGAACGGGCACTGGTTTTATGTAGATGGATGAGTAGGATTGCACTGGTTTTATGTAGAGAGATGTGGAGGATGGCACTGGATTCATGTAGAGAGATGGAGAGAATGGGCACTGGTTTTATGTAGGTAGATGGGGTGGACTGCACTGGTTTTATGTGGATAGATGGGGAGGACAACACTGGTTTTATGTTGATGGATCAGTAGCACGGCACTGGTTTTATGTAGATAGATGGGTAGGACGGCAATGGTCTTATGCAGATAGATGAGGAAGATGGCACTGGTTTTATGTAGAGAGATAGAGAGGACGGCACTGGTATTATGTAGTTAGATGGGGAGGATGGCACTGGTTTTATCTAGTTCGTTGGGTACGACGGCACTGGTTTTATCTGGATTGATGGAGAGGACGACACTGGTTTTATGCAGACAGATGGGGAGGACGGTACTGGTTTTATGAGAGAGATGGAGAGTACGGCACTGGTATTATGTATATAGATGGGTAGGGTGGCACTGGTTTTATGTAGAGAGATGCAGAGGACAGGACTGGTTTTATGTAGATAGATGGGGCGGACGGCACAGGTTTTATGTAGTTAGATGGGTAGGATGGCACTGGTTTTATGTAGACGGGTGGGTAGGACGGCACTGGTTTTAAGGAGATAGATGAGTAGTATTGCACTGGTTTTATGTAGGGAGATGTGGAGGACGGCACTGGATTCATGTAGAGAGATGGAGAGAACGGGCACTGGTTTTATGTAGATAGATGGGGAGGACGACACTGGTTTTATGTACTTAGTTGGGGCGGACGGCACAGGTTTTATGTAGTTAGATGGGTAGGATGGCACTGGTTTTATGTAGACGGGAGGGTAGGACGGCACTGGTTTTATTTAGAGAGATGGGGAGGATGGCACTGGTTTTATGTAGAGAGATTGAGAACACGGCACTGGTTTTACGTAGATAGATGGGTAGGACAGCACTGGATTCATGTAGAGAGATGGAGAGTACGGCACTGGTATTGTGTATATAGATGGGTAGGACGGCCATGGTCTTATGCAGATAGATGAGGAAAATGGCACTGGTTTTATGTAGAGAGATGGAGAGGATGGCACTGGTGTTATGTAGTTAGACGGGGAGGATGGCGCTGGTTTTATCTAGTTCGTTGGGTACGACGGCACTGGTTTTATCTAGATAGATGGGGAGGATGACACTGGTTTTATGCAGACAGATGGTGAGGACAGTACTGGTTTTATGAGAGAGATGGAGAGTACGGCACTGGTATTATGTATATAGATGTGTAGGGTGGCACTGGTTTTATGTAGGGAGAAGTGGAGGATGGCACTGGATTCATGTAGAGAGATGGAGAGAACGGGCACTGGTTTTATGTAGATGGATGAGTAGGATTGCACTGGTTTTATGTAGGGAGATGTGGTGGACGGCACCGGATTCATGTAGAGAGATGGAGAGAACGGGCACTGGTTTTATGTAGATAGATGTGGAGGACGGCACTGGATTCATGTAGAGAGATGGAAAGGATGGCAGTAGTTTTATATAGATAGATGGTGAGGACGGCACTGGTTTTCCGTAGATAGATGGGGAGGACGACACTGGTTTTATGTTGATGGATCAGTAGCATGGCACTGGTTTTATGTAGATAGATGGGTAGGACGGCAATGGTCTTATGCAGATAGATGAGGAAGATGGCACTGGTTTTATGTAGAGAGATGGAGAGGACGGCACTGGTATTATGTAGTTAGATGGGGAGGTTGGCACTGGTTTTATCTAGTTCGTTGGGTACGACGGCACTGGTTTTATCTAGATTGATGGGGAGGACGACACTGGTTTTATGCAGACAGATGGGGAGGATGGTACTGGTTTTATGAGAGAGCTGGACAGTATGGGACTGGTTTTATTTAGATAGATGGGGAGGACGGCACTGGTTTTATGTAGATATATGGGGAGGATGGCACTGGTTTTATGTAGATAGATGAGTAGGATGGCACTGGTTTTACGTAGAGAGATGTGGAGGACGGCACTGGATTCATGTAGACAGATGGAGAGAACGGGCACTGGTTTTATGTAGATAGATGGGGAGGACGACACTGGTTTTATGTAGATATATGGGGAGAATGGCACTGGTTTTATGTAGATAGATGAGTAGGATGGCACTGATTTTATGTAGATAGATGGGGTGGACGACACTGGTTTTATGTAGATAGATGGGTAGGAAGGCACTGGTTTTATGTAGATAGATGGGGCGGACGACACTGGTTTTATGTAGATAGATGGGTAGGAAGGCACTGGTTTTATTTAGATAGATGGGGAGAACGGCACTGGTTTTATGTAGATATATGGGGAGAATGGCACTGGTTTTATGTAGATAGATGAGTAGGATGGCACTGATTTTATGTAGATAGATGGGGTGGACGACACTGGTTTTATGTAGATAGATGGGTAGGAAGGCACTGGTTTTATGTAGAGAGATGGAGAGGATGGCATTGGTATTATGTAGTTAGACGGGGAGGATGGCGCTGGTTTTATCTAGTTCGTTGGGTACGACGGCACTGGTTTTATCTAGATAGATGGGGAGGACGACACTGGTTTTATGCAGACAGATGGGGAGGACGGTACTGGTTTTATGAGAGAGATGGAGAGTACTGCACTGGTATTATGCATATAGATGTGTAGGGTGGCAATGGTTTTATGTAGATAGATGGGTAGGGTGGCACTGCTTTTATGTAGAGAGATGGGGAGGACGGCACTTGTTTCATGTAGATAGATGGGGAGGACAGCACTGGTTTTATGTAGATAGATGGGTAGGATGGCACTGGTTTTATGTAGATAAATGGGGAGGACGACACTGGTTTTATGTAGATAGATGGGGAGTTTGGCACTGGTTTTATGTGGATAGATGAGTAGGATGGCACTGGTTTTATGTAGAGAGATGCATAGGACAGGACTGGTTGTATGTAGATAGATGGGGAGGATGGCACTGGTTTTATGCAGATAGATGAGTAGGATAGCACTGGTTTTATGTAGAGAGATGTGGAGGACGGCACTGGATTCATGTAGAGAGATGGAGAGAATGGGCACTGGTTTTATCTAGATTGATGTGGAGGACGACACTGGATTATGCAGACAGATGGGGAGGACGGTACTGGTTTTATGAGAGAGATGGAGAGTACGGCACTGGTATTATGTATATAGATGGGTAGGGTGGCACTGGTTTTATGTAGAGAGATGCAGCGAACAGGACTGGTTTTATGTAGATAGATGGGGAGGACAGCACTGGTTTTATGTAGATAGATGGGTAGGATGGCACTGGTTTTATGCAGACAAATGGGGAGGACGGCACTGGTTTTATGTAGATAGATGGGGAGGATGGCACTGATTTTAAGTAGATAGATGGGGAGGACGGCACTTGTTTTATGTAGATAGATGGGTAGGACGGCACTGATTTTATGTAGATAGACGGGGAGGACGGCACTTGTTTTATGTAGATAGATGGGTAGGACGGCAATGGTCTTGTGCAGATAGATGAGGAAGATGGCACTGGTTTTATGTAGAGAGATGGAGAGGACGGCACTGGTATTATGTAGTTAGATGGGGAGGATGGCACTGGTTTTATCTAGTTCGTTGGGTACGACGACACTGGTTTTATCTAGATTGATGGGGAGGACGACACTGGTTTTATGCAGACAGCTGGGGAGGACGGTACTGGTTTTATGAGAGAGATGGAGAGTACGGCACGGGTATTATGTATATAGATGGGTAGGGTGGCACTGGTTTTATGTAGATAGATGAGTAGGATGGCACTGGTTTTATGTAGAGAGATGTGGAGGACGGCACTGGATTCATGTAGAGAGATGGAGAGAATGGGCACTGGTTTTATGTAGGTAGATGGGGTGGACTGCACTGGTTTTATGCAGATAGATGGGGAGGACAACACTGGTT
The DNA here is from genome assembly GCF_030028105.1 of Mobula birostris. NCBI lineage: Eukaryota > Metazoa > Chordata > Chondrichthyes > Myliobatiformes > Myliobatidae > Mobula > Mobula birostris. Next base: position 251,261 of record NW_027278271.1, read on the forward strand.
TTATGTTGATGGATCAGTAGCACGGCACTGGTTTTATGTAGATAGATGGGTAGGACGGCAATGGTCTTATGCAGATAGATGAGGAAGATGGCACTGGTTTTATGTAGAGAGATAGAGAGGACGGCACTGGTATTATGTAGTTAGATGGGGAGGATGGCACTGGTTTTATCTAGTTCGTTGGGTACGACGGCACTGGTTTTTTCTGGATTGATGGAGAGGACGACACTGGTTTTATGCAGACAGATGGGGAGGACGGTACTGGTTTTATGAGAGAGATGGAGAGTACGGCACTGGTATTATGTATATAGATGGGTAGGGTGGCACTGGTTTTATGTAGAGAGATGCAGAGGACAGGACTGGTTTTATGTAGATAGATGGGGAGGACGGCACTGGTTTTATGTAGATAGATGGGTAGGATGGCACTGGTTTTATTTAGATAGATGGGGAGGACGGCACTGGTTTTATGTAGATATATGGGGAGGATGGCACTGATTTTATGTAGATAGATGAGTAGGATGGCACTGATTTTATGTAGATAGATGGGGAGCACGGCTCGGGTTTTATGTAGTTAGATGGGGAGGACGGCACTGGTATTATGTAGAGAGATGGAAAGGATGGCACTAGTTTTATATAGATAGATGGGGAGGACGGCACTGGTTTTATGTACTTAGTTGGGGCGGACGGCACAGGTTTTATGTAGTTAGATGGGTAGGATGGCACTGGTTTTATGTCGACGGGTGGGTAGGACGGCACTGGTTTTATGGAGATAGATGAGTAGTATTGCACTGGTTTTATGTAGGGAGATGTGGAGGACGCACTGGATTCATGTAGAGAGATGGAGAGAACGGGCACTGGTTTTATGTAGATAGATGTGGAGGACGCACTGGATTCATGTAGAGAGATGGAAAGGATGGCACCAGTTTTATATAGATAGATGGGGAGGACGGCACTGGTTTTCTGTAGATAGATGGGGAGGACGACACTGGTTTTATGTTGATGGATCAGTAGCATGGCACTGGTTTTATGTAGATAGATGGGTAGGACGGCAATGGTCTTATGCAGATAGATGAGGAAGATGGCACTGGATTGATGTAGAGAGATGGAGAGAACGGGCACTGGTTTTATGTAGATGGATGAGTACGATTGCACTGGTTTTATGTAGGGAGATGTGGTGGACGGCACCGGATTCATGTAGAGAGATGGAGAGAACGGGCACTGTTTTTATGTAGATAGATGTGGAGGACGGCACTGGATTCATGTAGAGACGATGGAAAGGACGGCACTAGTTTTATATAGATAGATGGGGAGGACGGCACTGGTTTTATGTTGATGGATCAGTAGCTTGGCACTGGTTTTATGTAGATAGATGGGTAGGACGGCAATGGTCTTATGCAGATAGATGAGGAAGATGGCACTGGTTTTATGTAGAGAGATGGAGAGGGACGGCACTGGTATTATGTAGTTAGATGGGGAGGTTGGCACTGGTTTTATCTAGTTCGTTGGGTACGACGGCACTGTTTTTATCTAGATTGATGGGGAGGACGACACTGGTTTTATGCAGACAGATGGGGAGGACGGTACTGGTTTTATGAGAGAGCTGGAGAGTATGGGACTGGTTTTATTTAGATAGATGGGGAGGACGGCACTGGTTTTATGTAGATATATGGGGAGGATGGCACTGGTTTTATGTAGATAGATGAGTAGGATGGCACTGATTTTATGTAGATAGATGGGGAGGACGGCACTGGTTTTATGTAGTTAGATGGGGAGGACAGCACTGGTATTGTGTAGAGAGATGGAAAGGATGGCACTAGTTTTATATAGATAGATGGGGAGGACGGCACTGGTTTTATGTAGATAGGTGGGGAGGATGACACTGGTTTTATGTAGTTAGATGGGTAGGATGGCACTGGTTTTATGTAGACGGGAGGGTAGGACGGCACTGGTTTTATTTAGAGAGATGGGGAGGATGGCACTGGTTTTATGTAGAGAGATTGAGAACACGGCACTGGTTTTACGTAGATAGATGGGTAGGACAGCACTGGATTCATGTAGAGAGATGGAGAGTACGGCACTGGTATTATGTATATAGATGGGTAGGACGGCCATGGTCTGATGTAGATAGATGAGGAAAATGGCACTGGTTTTATGTAGAGAGATGGAGAGGATGGCACTGGTATTATGTAGTTAGACGGGGAGGATGGCGCTGGTTTTATCTAGTTCGTTGGGTACGACGGCACTGGTTTTATCTAGATAGATGGGGAGGATGACACTGGTTTTATGCAGACAGATGGTGAGGACGGTACTGGTTTTATGAGAGAGATGGAGAGTACGGCACTGGTATTATGTATATAGATGTGTAGGGTGGCACTGGTTTTTTGTAGGTAGATGGGTGGGACGGCACTGGTTTTATGTAGATAGATGAGGAGGACGGCACTGGTTTTATGTAGAGAGATAGAGAGGACGGGCACTGGTATTATGTAGAGAGATGGAGAGAATGGGCACTGGTTTTATGTAGGTAGATGGGGTGGACTGCACTGGTTTTATGTGGATAGATGGGGAGGACAACAATGGTTTTATGTTGATGGATCAGTAGCACGACACTGGTTTTATGTAGATAGATGGGTAGGACGGCAATGGTCTTATGCAGATAGATGAGGAAGATGGCACTGGTTTTATGTAGAGAGATAGAGAGGACGGCACTGGTATTATGTAGTTAGATGGGGAGGATGGCACTGGTTTTATCTAGTTCGTTGGGTACGACGGCACTGGTTTTATCTGGATTGATGGAGAGGACGACACTGGTTTTATGCAGACAGATGAGGAGGACGGTACTGGTTTTATGAGAGAGATGGAGAGTACGGCACTGGTATTATGTATATAGATGGGTAGGATGGCACTGGTTTTATGTAGAGAGATGCAGAGGACAGGACTGGTTTTATGTAGATAGATGGGGAGGACGGCACTGGTTTTATGTAGATAGATGGGTAGGATGGCACTGGTTTTATTTAGATAGATGGGGAGGACGTCACTGGTTTTATGTAGATATATGGGGAGGATGGCACTGATTTTATGTAGATAGATGAGTAGGATGGCACTGATTTTATGTAGATAGATGGGGAGCACGGCTCGGGTTTTATGTAGTTAGATGGGGAGGACGGCACTGGTATTATGTAGAGAGATGGAAAGGATGGCACTAGTTTTATATAGATAGATGGGGAGGACGGCACTGGTTTTATGTACTTAGTTGGGGCGGACGGCACAGGTTTTATGTAGTTAGATGGGTAGGATGGCACTGGTTTTATGGAGATAGATGAGTAGTATTGCACTGGTTTTATGTAGGGAGATGTGGAGGACGGCACTGGATTCATGTAGAAAGATGGAGAGAACGGGCACTGGTTTTATGTAGATAGATGGGGAGGACGACACTGGTTTTATGTTGATGGATCAGTAGCACGGCACTGGTTTTATGTAGATAGATGTGGAGGACGACACTGGTTTTATGCAGACAGATGGGGAGGACGGTACTGGTTTTATGAGAGAGATGGAGAGTACGGCACTGGTATTATGCATATAGATGTGCAGGGTGGCACTGGTTTTATGTAGATAGATGGGTGGGATGGCACTGGTTTTATGTAGATAGATGGGTAGGACGGCACTGGTTTTATGTAGATAGATGAGGAGGACGGCACTGGTTTTATGTAGTTAGATGGGTAGGAGGGCACTGGTTTTATTTAGAGAGATGAGGTGGATGGCACTGGTTTTATGTTGATGTATCAGTAGAACGGCACTGTTTTTATGTAGATAGATGAGTAGGATTGCACTGGTTTTATGTAGAGAGATGTGGAGGACGGCACTGGATTCATGTAGACAGATGGAGAGAACGGGCACTGGTTTTATGTAGATAGATGGGGAGGACGACACTGGTTTTATGTTGATGGATCAGTAGCACGGCAATGGTCTTATGCAGATAGATGAGGAAGATGGCACTGGTTTTATGTTGATTGATCAGTAGCACGGCACTGTTTTTATGTAGATAGATGGGTAGGACGGCAATGGTCTTATGCAGATAGATGAGGAAGATGGCACTGGTTTTATGTAGAGAGATGGAGAGGACGGCACTGGTATTATGTAGTTAGATGGGGAGGATGGCACTGGTTTTATCTAGTTCGTTGGGTACGACGGCACTGGTTTTATCTAGATTGATGGGGAGGATGACACTGGTTTTATGCAAATAGATGGGGAGGACGGTACTGGTTTTATGAGAGAGATGGAGAGTACGGCACTGGTATTATGTATATAGATGGGTATGGTGGCACTGGTTTCATGTAGAGAGATGCAGAGGACAGGACTGGTTTTATGTGGATACATAGGGAGGATGGCACTGATTTCATGTAGATAGATGGGTGGACGACACTGGTTTTATGTAGATAGATGGGTAGGACGGCACTGGTTTTATGTAGAGAGATAGAGAGGACGGCTCTGGTTTTATATAGAGAGATGGGGTGGATGGCACTGGTTTTATGTAGATAGATGAGTAGGATGGCACTGATTTTATGTATATAGATGGGGTGGACGACACTGGTTTTATGTAGATAGATGTGTAGGAAGGCACTGGTTTTATGTAGAGAGATGGGGAGGACTACACTGCTTTTATGCAGACAGATGAGGAGGACGGCATTTTTTTTATGTAGATAGATGGGGAGGACAGCACTGGTTTTATGTAGTTAGATGGGTAGGAGGGCACTGGTTTTATGTAGAGAGATGTGGAGGACGGCACTGGATTCATGCAGAGAGATGGAGAGAACGGGCACTCGTTTTATCTAGATTGATGGGGAGGAGGACACTGGTTTTATGCAGACAGATGGGGAGGACGACACTGGTTTTATGCAGACAGATGGAGAGCACGGCACTGGTTTTATGTAGATATATGGGGAGGATGGCACTGGTTTTATGTAGATAGATGAGTAGGATGGCACTGATTTTATGTAGATAGATGGGGAGGACGGCACTGGTTTTATGTAGTTAGATGGGGAGGACAGCACTGGTATTATGTAGAGAGATGGAAAGGATGGCACTAGTTTTATATAGATAGATGGGAGGACGGCACTGGTTTTATGTAGATAGGTGGGGAGGATGACACTGGTTTTATGTACTTAGTTGGGGCTAACGGCCACAGGTTTTATGCAGTTAGATGGGTAGGATGGCACTGGTTTTATGTAGACGGGTGGGTAGGACGGCACTGATTTTATTTAGAGAGATGGGGAGGATGGCACTGGTTTTTATGTAGAGAGATTGAGAACACTGCACTGGTTTTACGTAGATAGATTGGTAGGACGGCACTGGATTCATGTAGAGAGATGGAGAGTACGGCACTGGTATTATGTATATAGATGGGTAGGACGGCCATGGTCTTATGTAGATAGATGAGGAAAAGGGCACTGGTTTTATGCAGAGAGATGGAGAGGATGGCACTGGTATTATGTAGTTAGATGGGAGGATGGCGCTGGTTTTATCTAGTTCGTTGGGTACGACGGCACTGGTTTTATCTAGATAGATGGGGAGGACGACACTGGTTTTATGCAGACAAATGGGGAGGACGGCACTGGTTTTATGTAGATAGATGGGGAGGATGGCACTGATTTTAAGTAGATAGATGGGGAGGACGGCACTTGTTTTATGTAGATAGATGGGTAGGACGGCACTGATTTTATGTAGATAGACGGGGAGGACGGCACTTGTTTTATGTAGATAGATGGGTAGGACGGCAATGGTCTTGTGCAGATAGATGAGGAAGATGGCACTGGTTTTATGTAGAGAGATGGAGAGGACGGCACTGGTATTATGTAGTTAGATGGGGAGGATGGCACTGGTTTTATCTAGTTCGTTGGGTACGACGACACTGGTTTTATCTAGATTGATGGGGAGGACGACACTGGTTTTATGCAGACAGCTGGGGAGGACGGTACTGGTTTTATGAGAGAGATGGAGAGTACGGCACGGGTATTATGTATATAGATGGGTAGGGTGGCACTGGTTTTATGTAGATAGATGAGTAGGATGGCACTGGTTTTATGTAGAGAGATGTGGAGGACGCACTGGATTCATGTAGAGAGATGGAGAGAATGGGCACTGGTTTTATGTAGGTAGATGGGGTGGACTGCACTGGTTTTATGCAGATAGATGGGGAGGGACAACACTGGTTTTATGTTGATGGATCAGTAGCACGGCACTGTTTTATGTAGATAGATGGGTAGGACGGCAATGGTCTTATGCAGATAGATGAGGAAGATGGCACTGGTTTTATGTAGAGAGATAGAGAGGACGGCACTGGTATTATGTAGTTAGATGGGGAGGATGGCACTGGTTTTATCTAGTTCGTTGGGTACGACGGCACTGGTTTTTTCTGGATTGATGGAGAGGACGACACTGGTTTTATGCAGACAGATGGGGAGGACGGTAACTGGTTTTATGAGAGAGATGGAGAGTAACGGCACTGGTATTATGTATATAGATGGGTAGGGTGGCACTGGTTTTATGTAGAGAGATGCAGAGGGACAGGACTGGTTTTATGTAGATAGATGGGGAGGACGGCACTGGTTTTATGTAGATAGATGGGTAGGATGGCACTGGTTTTATTTAGATAGATGGGGAGGACGGCACTGGTTTTATGTAGATATATGGGGAGGATGGCACTGATTTTATGTAGATAGATGAGTAGGATGGCACTGATTTTATGTAGATAGATGGGGAGCACGGCTCGGGTTTTATGTAGTTAGATGGGGAGGACGGCACTGGTATTATGTAGAGAGATGGAAAGGATGGCACTAGTTTTATATAGATAGATGGGGAGGACGGCACTGGTTTTATGTACTTAGTTGGGGCGGACGGCACAGGTTTTATGTAGTTAGATGGGTAGGATGGCACTGGTTTTATTGTCGACGGGTGGGTAGGACGGCACTGGTTTTATGGAGATAGATGAGTAGTATTGCACTGGTTTTATGTAGGGAGATGTGGAGGACGGCACTGGATTCATGTAGAGAGATGGAGAGAACGGGCACTGGTTTTATGTAGATAGATGTGGAGGACGGCACTGGATTCATGTAGAGAGATGGGAAAGGATGGCACCAGTTTTATATAGATAGATGGGGAGGACGGCACTGGTTTTCTGTAGATAGATGGGGAGGACGACACTGGTTTTATGTTGATGGATCAGTAGCATGGCACTGGTTTTATGTAGATAGATGGGTAGGACGGCAATGGTCTTATGCAGATAGATGAGGAAGATGGCACTGGATTGATGTAGAGAGATGGAGAGAACGGGCACTGGTTTTATGTAGATGGATGAGTACGATTGCACTGGTTTTATGTAGGGAGATGTGGTGGACGGCACCGGATTCATGTAGAGAGATGGAGAGAACGGGCACTGTTTTTATGTAGATAGATGTGGAGGACGGCACTGGATTCATGTAGAGAGATGGAAAGGACGGCACTAGTTTTATATAGATAGATGGGGAGGACGGCACTGGTTTTATGTTGATGGATCAGTAGCTTGGCACTGGTTTTATGTAGATAGATGGGTAGGACGGCAATGGTCTTATGCAGATAGATGAGGAAGGATGGCACTGGTTTTATGTAGAGAGATGGAGAGGACGGCACTGGTATTATGTAGTTAGATGGGGAGGTTGGCACTGGTTTTATCTAGTTCGTTGGGTACGACGGCACTGTTTTTATCTAGATTGATGGGGAGGACGACACTGGTTTTATGCAGACAGATGGGGAGGACGGTACTGGTTTTATGAGAGAGCTGGAGAGTATGGGACTGGTTTTATTTAGATAGATGGGGAGGACGGCACTGGTTTTATGTAGATATATGGGGAGGGATGGCACTGGTTTTATGTAGATACGATGAGTAGGATGGCACTGATTTTATGTAGATAGATGGGGAGGACGGCACTGGTTTTATGTAGTTAGATGGGGAGGACAGCACTGGTATTGTGTAGAGAGATGGAAAGGATGGCACTAGTTTTATATAGATAGATGGGGAGGACGGCACTGGTTTTATGTAGATAGGTGGGGAGGATGACACTGGTTTTATGTAGTTAGATGGGTAGGATGGCACTGGTTTTATGTAGACGGGAGGGTAGGACGGCACTGGTTTTATTTAGAGAGATGGGGAGGGATGGCACTGGTTTTATGTAGAGAGATTGAGAACACGGCACTGGTTTTACGTAGATAGATGGGTAGGACAGCACTGGATTCATGTAGAGAGATGGAGAGTACGGCACTGGTATTATGTATATAGATGGGTAGGACGGCCATGGTCTGATGTAGATAGATGAGGAAAATGGCACTGGTTTTATGTAGAGAGATGGAGAGGATGGCACTGGTATTATGTAGTTAGACGGGGAGGATGGCGCTGGTTTTATCTAGTTCGTTGGGTACGACGGCACTGGTTTTATCTAGATAGATGGGGAGGATGACACTGGTTTTATGCAGACAGATGGTGAGGACGGTACCTGGTTTTATGAGAGAGATGGAGAGTACGGCACTGGTATTATGTATATAGATGTGTAGGGTGGGCACTGGTTTTTTGTAGGTAGATGGGTGGGACGGCACTGGTTTTATGTAGATAGATGAGGAGGACGGCACTGGTTTTATGTAGAGAGATAGAGAGGACGGCACTGGTATTATGTAGAGAGATGGAGAGAATGGGCACTGGTTTTATGTAGGTAGATGGGGTGGACTGCACTGGTTTTATGTGGATAGATGGGGAGGACAACAATGGTTTTATGTTGATGGATCAGTAGCACGACACTGGTTTTATGTAGATAGATGGGTAGGACGGCAATGGTCTTATGCAGATAGATGAGGAAGATGGCACTGGTTTTATGTAGAGAGATAGAGAGGACGGCACTGGTATTATGTAGTTAGATGGGGAGGATGGCACTGGTTTTATCTAGTTCGTTGGGTACGACGGCACTGGTTTTATCTGGATTGATGGAGAGGACGACACTGGTTTTATGCAGACAGATGAGGAGGACGGTACTGGTTTTATGAGAGAGATGGAGAGTACGGCACTGGTATTATGTATATAGATGGGTAGGATGGCACTGGTTTTATGTAGAGAGATGCAGAGGACAGGACTGGTTTTATGTAGATAGATGGGGAGGACGGCACTGGTTTTATGTAGATAGATGGGTAGGATGGCACTGGTTTTATTTAGATAGATGGGGAGGACGTCACTGGTTTTATGTAGATATATGGGGAGGATGGCACTGATTTTATGTAGATAGATGAGTAGGATGGCACTGATTTTATGTAGATAGATGGGGAGCACGGCTCGGGTTTTATGTAGTTAGATGGGGAGGACGGCACTGGTATTATGTAGAGAGATGGAAAGGATGGCACTAGTTTTATATAGATAGATGGGAGGACGGCACTGGTTTTATGTACTTAGTTGGGGCGGACGGCACAGGTTTTATGTAGTTAGATGGGTAGGATGGCACTGGTTTTATGGAGATAGATGAGTAGTATTGCACTGGTTTTATGTAGGGAGATGTGGAGGACGGCACTGGATTCATGTAGAAAGATGGAGAGAACGGGCACTGGTTTTATGTAGATAGATGGGGAGGACGACACTGGTTTTATGTTGATGGATCAGTAGCACGGCACTGGTTTTATGTAGATAGATGTGGAGGACGACACTGGTTTTATGCAGACAGATGGGGAGGGACGGTACTGGTTTTATGAGAGAGATGGAGAGTACGGCACTGGTATTATGCATATAGATGTGCAGGGTGGCACTGGTTTTATGTAGATAGATGGGTGGGATGGCACTGGTTTTATGTAGATAGATGGGTAGGACGGCACTGGTTTTATGTAGATAGATGAGGAGGACGGCACTGGTTTTATGTAGTTAGATGGGTAGGAGGGCACTGGTTTTATTTAGAGAGATGAGGTGGATGGCACTGGTTTTATGTTGATGTATCAGTAGAACGGCACTGTTTTTATGTAGATAGATGAGTAGGATTGCACTGGTTTTATGTAGAGAGATGTGGAGGACGGCACTGGATTCATGTAGACAGATGGAGAGAACGGGCACTGGTTTTATGTAGATAGATGGGGAGGACGACACTGGTTTTATGTTGATGGATCAGTAGCACGGCAATGGTCTTATGCAGATAGATGAGGAAGATGGCACTGGTTTTATGTTGATTGATCAGTAGCACGGGCACTGGTTTTATGTAGATAGATGGGTAGGACGGCAATGGTCTTATGCAGATAGATGAGGAAGATGGCACTGGGTTTTATGTAGAGAGATGGAGAGGACGGCACTGGTATTATGTAGTTAGATGGGGGAGGATGGCACTGGTTTTATCTAGTTCGTTGGGTACGACGGCACTGGTTTTATCTAGATTGATGGGGAGGATGACACTGGTTTTATGCAAATAGATGGGGAGGACGGTACTGGTTTTATGAGAGAGATGGAGAGTACGGCACTGGTATTATGTATATAGATGGGTATGGTGGCACTGGTTTCATGTAGAGAGATGCAGAGGACAGGACTGGTTTTATGTGGATACATAGGGAGGATGGCACTGATTTCATGTAGATAGATGGGTGGACGACACTGGTTTTATGTAGATAGATGGGTAGGACGGCACTGGTTTATGTAGAGAGATAGAGAGGACGGCTCTGGTTTTATATAGAGAGATGGGGTGGATGGCACTGGTTTTATGTAGATAGATGAGTAGGATGGCACTGATTTTATGTATATAGATGGGGTGGACGACACTGGTTTTATGTAGATAGATGTGTAGGAAGGCACTGGTTTTATGTAGAGAGATGGGGAGGACTACACTGCTTTTATGCAGACAGATGAGGAGGACGGCATTTTTTTTATGTAGATAGATGGGGAGGACAGCACTGGTTTTATGTAGTTAGATGGGTAGGAGGGCACTGGTTTTATGTAGAGAGATGTGGAGGACGGCACTGGATTCATGCAGAGAGATGGAGAGAACGGGCACTCGTTTTATCTAGATTGATGGGGAGGAGGACACTGGTTTTATGCAGACAGATGGGGAGGACGACACTGGTTTTATGCAGACAGATGGAGAGCACGGCACTGGTTTTATGTAGATATATGGGGAGGATGGCACTGGTTTTATGTAGATAGATGAGTAGGATGGCACTGATTTTATGTAGATAGATGGGAGGACGGCACTGGTTTTATGTAGTTAGATGGGGAGGACAGCACTGGTATTATGTAGAGAGATGGAAAGGATGGCACTAGTTTTATATAGATAGATGGGGAGGACGGCACTGGTTTTATGTAGATAGGTGGGGAGGATGACACTGGTTTTATGTACTTAGTTGGGGCTAACGGCACAGGGTTTTATGCAGTTAGATGGGTAGGATGGCACTGGTTTTATGTAGACGGTGGGTAGGACGGCACTGATTTTATTTAGAGAGATGGGGAGGATGGCACTGGTTTTATGTAGAGAGATTGAGAACACTGCACTGGTTTTACGTAGATAGATTGGTTAGGACGGCACTGGATTCATGTAGAGAGATGGAGAGTACGGCACTGGTATTATGTATATAGATGGGTAGGACGGCCATGGTCTTATGTAGATAGATGAGGAAAAGGGCACTGGTTTTATGCAGAGAGATGGAGAGGATGGCACTGGTATTATGTAGTTAGATGGGGAGGATGGCGCTGGTTTTATCTAGTTCGTTGGGTACGACGGCACTGGTTTTATCTAGATAGATGGGGAGGACGACACTGGTTTTATGCAGACAGATGGGGAGGACGGTGCTGGTTTTATGAGAGAGATGGAGAGTACGGCACTGGTATTATGCATATAGATGTGCAGGATGGCACTGGTTTTATGTAGATAGGTGGGTGGGACGGCACTGGTTTTATGTAGATAGATGGGTAGGACGGCACTGGTTTTATGTAGATAGATGAGGAGGACGGCACTGGTTTTATGTAGTTAGATGGGTAGGAGGGCACTGGTTTTATTTAGAGAGATGGGGTGGATGGCACTGGTTTTATGTTGATGGATCAGTAGGACGGCACTGTTTTTATGTAGATAGATGAGTAGGATTGCACTGGTTTTTATGTAGAGAGATGTGGAGGACGGCACTGGATTCATGTAGAGAGGTGGAGAGAACGGGCACTGGTTTTATGTAGATAGATGGGGAGGACGACACTGGTTTTATGTTTGTGGATCAGTAGCACGGCAATGGTCTTATGCAGATAGATGAGGAAGATGGCACTGGTTTTATGTAGAGAGATGGAGAGGACGGCACTGGTATTATGTAGTTAGATGGGGAGGATGGCACTGGTTTTATCTAGATCGTTGGGTACAACGGCACTGGTTTTATCTAGATTGATGGGGAGGACGACACTGGTTTTATGCAAATAGATGGGGAGGACGGTACTGGTTTTATGTAGAGAGATAGAGAGGACGGCTCTGGTTTTATATAGAGAGATGGGGTGGATGGCACTGGTTTTATGTAGATAGATGAGCAGAATGGCACTGAATTTATGTAGATAGATGGGGGTGGACGACACTGGTTTTATGTAGATAGATGGGTAGGAAGGCACTGTTTTTATGTAGAGAGATGGGGATGACTACACTGCTTTATGCAGACAGATGAGGAGGACGGCAGTTTTTTAATGTAGATTGATGGGGAGGACAGCACTGGTTTTATGTAGTTAGATGGGTAGGAGGGCACTGGTTTTATGTAGAGAGATGTGGAGGACGGCACTGGATTCATGTAGAGAGATGGAGTGAACGGGCACTGTTTTTATCTAGATTGATGGGGAGGACGACACTGGATTTATGCAGACAGATGGGGAGGACGACACTGGTTTTATGCAGACAGATGGGGAGGACGGTACTGGTTTTATGAGAGAGATGGAGAGTATGGGACTGGTTTTATTTAGATAGATGGGGAGGACGGCACTGATTTTATGTAGATATATGGGGAGGATGGCACTGGTTTTATGTAGATAGATGAGTAGGATGGCACTGATTTTATGTAGATAGATGGGGAGGACGGCACTGGTTTTATGTAGTTAGATGAGGAGGACAGCACTGGTATTATGTAGAGAGATGGAAAGCATGGCAATAGTTTTATATAGATAGATGGGGAGGACGGCACTGGTTTTATGTAGATAGGTGGGGAGGATGACACTTGTTTTATGTACTTAGTTGGGGCTGACGACATAGGTTTTATGTAGTTAGATGGGTAGGATGGCACTGGTTTTATGTAGACGGGTGGGTAGGACGGCACTGGTTTTATTTAGAGAGATGGGGAGGATGGCACTGGTTTTATGTAGACAGATTGAGAACACTGCACTGGTTTTACGTAGATAGATGGGTAGGACGGCACTGGATTCATGTAGAGAGATGGAGAGTACGGCACTGGTATTATGTATATAGATGGGTAGGACGGCCATGGTCTTATGTAGATAGATGAGGAAAATGGCATTGGTTTTATGTAGAGAGATGGAGAGGATGGCACTGGTATTATGTAGTTAGACGGGGAGGATGGCGCTGGTTTTATCTAGTTCGTTGGGTACGACGGCACTGGTTTTATCTAGATAGATGGGGAGGACGACACTGGTTTTATGCAGACAGATGGGGAGGACGGTACTGGTTTTATGAGAGAGATGGAGAGTACTGCACTGGTATTATGCATATAGATGTGTAGGGTGGCAATGGTTTTATGTAGATAGATGGGTAGGGTGGCACTGGTTTTATGTAGAGAGATGGGGAGGACGGCACTTGTTTCATGTAGATAGATGGGGAGGACAGCACTGGTTTTATGTAGATAGATGGGTAGGATGGCACTGGTTTTATGTAGATAAATGGGGAGGACGACACTGGTTTTATGTAGATAGATGGGGAGTTTGGCACTGGTTTTATGTGGATAGATGAGTAGGATGGCACTGGTTTTATGTAGAGAGATGCATAGGACAGCACTGGTTGTATGTAGATAGATGGGGAGGATGGCACTGGTTTTATGTAGATAGAATGAGTAGGATGGCACTGGTTTCATTTAGAGAGATGGGGAGGATGGCACTGGTTTTATGTAGAGAGATTGAGAACACGGCACTGGTTTTACGTAGATAGATGGGTAGGACGGCACTGGTTTTATGTAGATAGATGGGGAGGATGGCACTGGTTTTATGTAGATAGATGGGGAGGATGGCACTGGTTTTATGTAGAGAGATGGAGAGGACGGCACTGGTATTATGTAGTTAGATGGGGAGGATGGCACTGGTTTTATCTAGTACGTTGGGTACGACGGCACTGGTTTTATCTAGATTGATAGGGACGACGACACTGGTTTTATGCAGACAGATGGGAGGACGGTACTGGTTTTATGAGAGAGATGGAGAGTACGGCACTGGTATTATGTATATAGATGGGTAGGGTGGCACTGGTTTTATGTAGAGAGATGCAGAGGACAGGATTGGTTTTTATGTAGATAGATGGGGGCACGGCACTGGTTTAATGTAGATAGATGGGTAGGATGGCACTGGTTTTATGCAGACAGATGGGGAGGACGGCATTTGTTTTATGTAGATAGATGGGTAGGACAGCACTGGTTTTATGTAGGTAGATGGGTGGGACGGCACTGGTTTTATGTAGATAGATGGGGAGGACAACAATGATTTTATGTTGAAGGATCAGTAGCACGGCACTGGTTTTATGTAGATAGATGGGCAGGACGGGAATGGTCTTATGCAGATAGATGAGGAAGATGGCACTGGTTTTATGTAGAGAGATAGAGAGGACGGCACTGGTATTATGTAGTTAGATGGGGAGGATGGCACTGATTTTATCTAGTTCGTTGGGTACGATGGCACTGGATTTATCTAGATTGATGGGGAGGAAGACACTGTTTTTATGCAGTCAGATGGGGTGGACGGTACTGGTTTTATGAGAGAGATGGAGAGTACGGCACTGGTATTATGTATGTAGATGGGTAGGGTGGCACTGGTTTTATGTAGAGAGATGGGGAGGACGGCACTTGTTTCATGTAGATAGATGGGGAGGACAGCACTGGTTTTAATGTAGATAGATGGGTAGGATGGCACTGGTTTTATGCAGACAGATGGGGAGGACGGCATTTGTTTTATGTAGATAGATGGGTAGGACAGCACTGGTTTTATGTAGGTAGATGGGTGGGACGGCACTGGTTTTATGTAGATAGATGGGGAGGACAACAATGGTTTTATGTTGAAGGATCAGTAGCACGGCACTGGTTTTATGTAGATAGATGGGTAGGACGGGAATGGTCTTATGCAGATAGATGAGGAAGATGGCACTGGTTTTATGTAGAGAGATAGAGAGGACGGCACTGGTATTATGTAGTTAGATGGGGAGGATGGCACTGGTTTTATCTAGTTCGTTGGGTACGATGGCACTGGATTTATCTAGATTGATGGGGAGGACGACACTGTTTTTATGCAGTCAGATGGGGTGGACGGTACTGGTTTTATGAGACAGATGGAGAGTACGGCACTGGTATTATGTATATAGATGGGTAGGGTGGCACTGGTTTTATGTAGAGAGATGGGGAGGACGGCACTTGTTTCATGTAGATAGATGGGGAGGACAGCACTGGTTTTATGTAGATAGATGGGTAGGATGGCACTGGTTTTATGTAGATAAATGGGGAGGACGACACTGGTTTTATGTAGATAGATGGGGAGTTTGGCACTGGTTTTATGTAGAGAGATGCATAGGACAGGACTGGTTGTATGTAGATAGATGGGAGGATGGCACTGGTTTTATGTAGATAGATGAGTAGGATGGCACTGATTTTATGTAGATAGATGGTTAGGACGGCACTGGTTTTATTTAGAGAGATGGGGAGGACGGCACTGGTTTTATGTAGATAGATGGGGAGGATGGCACTGGTTTTATGTAGATAGATGGGGTGGACAACACTGGTTTTATGTAGATAGATGGGTAGAACGGCACTGGTTTTATGTAGAGAGATAGAGAGGACGGCTCTGGTTTCATATAGAGAGATGGGGAGGATGGCACTGGTTTTATGTAGAGAGATTGAGAACACGGCACTGGTTTTACGTAGATAGATGGGTAGGACGGCACTGGTTTTATGTAGATAGATGGGGAGGACGGTA
Organism: Mobula birostris; assembly: GCF_030028105.1. Taxonomy (NCBI): domain Eukaryota; kingdom Metazoa; phylum Chordata; class Chondrichthyes; order Myliobatiformes; family Myliobatidae; genus Mobula; species Mobula birostris. The sequence continues at coordinate 267,435 of NW_027278271.1, forward strand.
CTGGTTTTATGAGAGAGATGGAGAGTACGGCACTGGTATTATGTATATAGATGGGTAGGGTGGCACTGGTTTTATGTAGAGAGATGCAGCGAACAGGACTGGTTTTATGTAAGATAGATGGGGAGGACGGCACTGGTTTTATGTAGATAGATGGGTAGAATGGCACTGGTTTTATGCAGACAAATGGGGAGGACGGCACTGGTTTTATGTAGATAGATGGGGAGGATGGCACTGATTTTATGTAGATAGATGGGGAGGACGGCACTTGTTTTATGTAGATAGATGGGTAGGACGGCACTGATTTTATGTAGATAGACGGGGAGGACAACAATGGTTTTATGTTGAAGGATCAGTAGCACGGTACTGGTTTTATGTAGATAGATGGGTAGGACGGCAATGGTCTTATGCAGATAGATGAGGAAGATGGCACTGGTTTTATGTAGAGAGATAGAGAGGACGGCACTGGTATTATGTAGTTAGATGGGGAGGATGGCACTGGTTTATCTAGTTCGTTGGGTACGATGGCACTGGTTTTATCTAGGATTGATGGGGAGGACGACACTGTTTTTATGCAGTCAGATGGGGTGGACGGTACTGGTTTTATGAGAGAGATGGAGAGTACGGCACTGGTATTATTTATATACATGGGTAGGGTGGCACTGGTTTTATGTAGAGAGATGGGGAGGACGGCACTTGTTTCATGTAGATAGATGGGGAGGACAGCACTGGTTTTATGTAGATAGATGGGTAGGATGGCACTGGTTTTATGCAGATTAATGGGGAGGACGACACTGGTTTTATGTAGATAGATGGGGAGTTTGGCACTGGTTTTATGTGGATAGATGAGTAGGATGGCACTGGTTTTATGTAGAGAGATGCATAGGACAGGACTGGTTGTATGTAGATAGATGGGGAGGATGGCACTGGTTTTTTGTAGATAGATGAGTAGGATGGCACTGATTTTATGTAGATAGATGGGGTGGACGACACTGGTTTTATGTAGATAGATGAGTAGAACGGCACTGGTTTTTATGTAGAGAGATGGGGTGGATGGCACTGGTTTTATGTAGATAGATGGGGAGGATGGCACTGGTTTTATGTAGATAGATGGGTAGGACGGCACTGGTTTTATGTAGATAGATGGAAAGGACGGCACTGGTTTTATGTCGAGAGATGGAGAGGACGGCACTGATTTTATGTAGAGCGATGGGGAGGACGACACTGGTTTTATGCAGACAGATGGGGAGGACGGCATTTGTTTTATGTAGATAGATGGGTAGGACAGCACTGGTTTTATGTAGGTAGATGGGTGGGACGGCACTGGTTTTATGTAGGCAGATGAGGAGGACGGCACTGGCTTTATGTAGTTAGATGGGTAGGAGGGCACTGGTTCTATTTAGAGAGATGGGGTGGATTGCACTGGTTTTATGTTGATGGATCAGTGGGACGGCACTGGTTTTATGTAGATAGATGAGTAGGATAGCACTGGTTTATGTAGAGAGATGTGGAGGACGGCACTGGATTCATGTAGAGAGATGGAGAGAATGGGCACTGGTTTTATGTAGATAGATGGGGAGGACGGCAATGGTCTTATGCAGATAGATGAGGATGATGGCACTGCTTTTATGTAGAGAGATGGAGAGGACTGCACTGGTATTATGTAGTTAGATGGGGAGGATGGCACTGGTTTAATGTCAACGGGTGGGTAGGACGGCACTGGTTTCATTTAGAGAGATGGGGAGGATGGCACTGGTTTTATGTAGAGAGATTGAGAACACGGCACTGGTTTTACGTAGATAGATGGGTAGGACGGCACTGGTTTTATGTAGATAGATGGGGAGGATGGCACTGGTTTTATGTAGAATAATGGGGAGGATGGCACTGATTTTATGTAGATAGATGGGGAGGATGGCACTGGTTTTATGTCGAGAGATGGAGAGGACGGCACTGGTATTATGTAGTTAGATGGGGAGGATGGCACTGGTTTTATCTAGTACGTTGGGTACGACGGCACTGGTTTTATCTAGATTGATAGGGAGGACGACACTGCTTTTATGCAGACAGATGGGGAGGACGGTACTGGTTTTATGAGAGAGATGGAGAGTACGGCACTGGTATTATGTATATAGATGGGTAGGGTGGCACTGGTTTTATGTACAGAGATGCAGCGAACAGGGCTGGTTTTATGTAGATAGATGGGGAGGACGGCACTGGTTTTATGTAGATAGATGGGTAGGATGGCACTGGTTTTATGCAGACAAATGGGGAGGACGGCACTGGTTTTATGTAGATAGATGGGGAGGATGGCACTGATTTTATGTAGATAGATGGGGAGGACGGCACTTGTTTTATGTAGATAGATGGGTAGGACGGCACTGATTTTATGTAGATAGACGGGGAGGACGGCACTTGTTTTATGTAGATAGATGGGTAGGACGGCAATGGTCTTATGCAGATAGATGAGGAAGATGGCACTGGTTTTATGTAGAGAGATGGAGAGGACGGCACTGGTATTATGTAGTTAGATGGGGAGGATGGCACTGGTTTTATCTAGTTCGTTGGGTACGACGGCACTGGTTTTATCTAGATTGATGGGGAGGACGACACTGGTTTTATGCAGACAGATGGGGAGGACGGTACTGGTTTTATGAGAGAGATGGAGAGTACGGCACGGGTATTATGTATATAGATGGGTAGGGTGGAACTGGTTTTATGTAGAGAGATGCAGAGGACAGGACTGGTTTTATGTAAATACATGGGGAGGACGGCACTGGTTTTATGTAGATAGATGGGTAGGATGGCACTGGTTTTATGTAGATAGATGGGGAGGACGGCACTGGTTTTATGTAGATAGATGGGGAGGACAACACTGGTTTTATGTTGATGGATCAGTAGCACGGCACTGGTTTTATGTAGATAGATGGGTAGGACGGCAATGGTCTTATGCAGATAGATGAGGAAGATGGCACTGGTTTTATGTAGAGAGGTGGAGAGGACGGCACTGGTATTATGTAGTTAGATTGGGTGGATGGCACTAGTTTTATCTAGTTCGATGGGTACGACGGCACTGGTTTTATCTAGATTGATGGGGAGGACGACACTGGTTTTATGCAGACAGATTGGGAGGACGGTACTGGTTTTATGAGAGAGATGGAGAGTACGGCACTGGTATTATGTATATAGATGGGTAGGGTGGCACTGGTTTTATGTAGATAGATGGGTAGGATGGCACTGGTTTTATGTAGACAAATGGGGAGGACGGCACTGGTTTTATGTAGATAGATGGGGAGGATGGCACTGGTTTTATGTAGATAGATGGGGAGGACGGCACTGGTTTTATGTAGATAGATGGGGTGGACTGCACTGATTTTATGTAGGTAGATGGGGAGGACGACACTGGTTTTATGTTGATGGATCAGTAGCATGGCACTGGGTTTTATGTAGATAGATGGGGAGGACGGCACTGGTTTTATGTAGATAGATGGGGAGGACGACACTGGTTTTATGTTGATGGATCAGTAGCACGGCACTGGTTTTATGTAGATAGATGGGTAGGACGGCAATGGTCTTATGTAGATAGATGAGGAAGATGGCACTGCTTTTATGTAGAGAGATGGAGAGGACTGCACTGGTATTATGTAGTTAGATGGGGAGGATGGCGCACTGGTTTTATGTCGACGGGTGGGCAGGACGGCACTGGTTTTATTTAGAGAGATGGGAGGATGACACTGGTTTTATGTAGAGAGATTGAGAACACGGCATTGGTTTTACGTAGATAGATGGGTAGGACGGCACTGGTTTTATGTTGATAGATCGGGAGGATGGCACTGGTTTTATGTAGATAGATGGGGAGGATGGCACTGGTTTTATGTAGATAGATGAGTAGGATGGCACTGATTTTATGTAGATAGATGGGGTGGACGACACTGGTTTTATGTAGATAGATGGGTAGGACGGCACTGGTTTTATGTAGAGAGATAGAGAGGACGGCACTGGTTTTATATAGAGAGATGGGTAGGATGGCACTGGTTTTATGTAGATAGATGGGGAGGATGGCACTGGTTTTATGTAGCTAGATGAGTAGGATGGCACTGATTTTATGTAGATAGATGGGGTGGACGACACTGGTTTTATGTAGATAGATGGGTAGGACGGCACTGGTTTTATGTGGAGAGATAGAGAGGACGGCACTGGTTTTATATAGAGAGATGGGGTGGATGGCACTGGTTTTATGTTGATGGATCAGTAGCACGGCACTGGTTTTATGTAGATAGGTAGGACGGCAATGGTTTTATGTAGATAGATGAGGAAGATGGCACTGGTTTTATGTAGAGCGATGGCGAGGACGGCACTGGTATTATGTAGTTAGATGGGGAGGATGGCACTGGTTTTATGTCGACGGGTGGGTAGGACGGCACTGGTTTTATTTAGAGAGATGGGGAGGATGCCACTGGTTTTATGTAGAGAGATTGAGAACACGGCACTGGTTTTACGTAGATAGATGGGTAGGACGGCACTGGTTTTATGTAGATAAATGGGGAGGATGGCACTGGTTTTATCTAGTTCGTTGGGTACGACGACACTGGTTTTGTCTAGATTGATGGGGAGGACGACACTGGTTTTATGCAGACAGATGGGGAGGACGGTACTGGTTTTATGAGAGAGATGGAGAGTACGGCACTGGTATTATGTATATAGATGGGTAGGGTGGCACTGGTTTTATGTAGAGAGATGCAGTGGACAGGACTGGTTTTATGTAGATAGATGGGGGTACGGCACTGGTTTAATGTAGATAGATGGGTAGGATGGCACTGGTTTTATGTAGACAAATGGGGAGGACGGCACTGGTTTTATGTAGATAGATGGGGAGGATGGCACTGATTTTATGTAGATAGATGGAGAGGACGGCACTTGTTTTATGTAGATAGATGGGTAGGACGGCACTGATTTTATGTAGATAGATGGGGAGGACGGCACTTGTTTTATGTAGATAGATGGGTAGGACGGCAATGGTCTTATGCAGATAGATGAGGAAGATGGCACTGGTTTTATGTAGAGAGATGGAGAGGACGGCACTGGTTTTATGTAGTTAGAAGGGTAGGAGGGCACTGGTTCTATTTAGAGAGATGGGCTTGGAATGCACTGGTTTTATGTTGATGGATCAGTAGGATGGCACTGGTTTTATGTAGATAGATGAGTAGGATGGCACTGGTTTTATGTAGAGAGATGTGGAGGACGGCACTGGATTCATGTAGAGAGATGGAGAGAATGGGCACTGGTTTTATGTAGATAGATGGGGTGGACTGCACTGGTTTTATGTAGATAGATGGGGAGGACAACAATGGTTTTATGTTGAACGATCAGTAGCACGGCACTGGTTTTATGTAGATAGATGGGTAGGACGGGAATGGTCTTATGCAGATAGATGAGGAAGATGGCACTGGTTTTATGTAGAGAGATAGAGAGGACGGCACTGGTATTATGTAGTTAGATGGGGAGGAGATGGCACTGGTTTTATGTAGTTCGTTGGGTACGATGGCACTGGTTTTATCTAGATTGATGGGGAGGACGACACTGTTTTTATGCAGTCAGATGGGGTGGACGGTACTGGTTTTATGAGAGAGATGGAGAGTACGGCACTGGTATTATGTATATAGATGGGTAGGGTGGCACTGGTTTTATGTAGAGAGATGGGGAGGACGGCACTTGTTTCATGTAGATAGATGGGGAGGACAGCACTGGTTTTATGTAGATAGATGGGTAGGATGGCACTGGTTTTATGTAGATAAATGGGGAGGACGACACTGGTTTTATGTAGATAGATGGCGAGTTTGGCACTGGCTTTATGTGGATAGATGAGTAGGATGGCACTGGTTTTATGTAGAGAGATGCATAGGACAGGACTGGTTGTATGTAGATAGATGGGGAGGATGGCACTGGTTTTATGTAGATAGATGAGTAGGATGGCACTGATTTTATGTAGATAGATGGGTAGGACGGCACTGGTTTTATTTAGAGAGATGGGGAGGATGGCACTGGTTTTATGTACAGAGATTGAGAACACGGCACTGGTTTTACTTAGACAGATGGTAGGACGGCACTGGTTTTATGTAGATAGATGCGGAGGATGGCACTGGTTTTATGTAGATAGGTGAGTAGGATGGCACTGATTTTATGTAGATAGATGGGGTGGACGACACTGGTTTTATGTAGATAGATGGGTAGAACGGCACTGGTTTTATGTAGAGAGATAGAGAGGATGTCTCTGGTTTCATATAGAGAGATGGGGTGGATGGCACTGGTTTTATGTAGATAGATGGGGAGGATGGCACTGGTTTTATGTAGATAGATGGGTAGGACGGCACTGGTTTTATGTGGAGAGATAGATAGGACGGCACTGGTTTTATATAGGTAGATGGGGAGGACAACAGTGGTTTTATGTTGAAGGATCAGTAGCACGGCACTGGTTTTATGTAGATAGATGGGCAGGACGGGAATGGTCTTATGCAGATAGATGAGGAAGATGGCACTGGTTTTATGTAGAGAGATAGAGAGGACGGCACTGGTATTATGTAGTTAGATGGGGAGGATGGCACTGATTTTATCTAGTTCGTTGGGTACGATGGCACTGGATTTATCTAGATTGATGGGGAGGAAGACACTGTTTTTATGCAGTCAGATGGGGTGGACGGTACTGGTTTTATGAGAGAGATGGAGAGTACGGCACTGGTATTATGTATGTAGATGGGTAGGGTGGCACTGGTTTTATGTAGAGAGATGGGGAGGACGGCACTTGTTTCATGTAGATAGATGGGGAGGACAGCACTGGTTTAATGTAGATAGATGGGTAGGATGGCACTGGTTTTATGCAGACAGATGGGGAGGACGGCATTTGTTTTATGTAGATAGATGGGTAGGACAGCACTGGTTTTATGTAGGTAGATGGGTGGGACGGCACTGGTTTTATGTAGATAGATGGGGAGGACAACAATGGTTTTTATGTTGAAGGATCAGTAGCACGGCACTGGTTTTATGTAGATAGATGGGTAGGACGGGAATGGTCTTATGCAGATAGATGAGGAAGATGGCACTGGTTTTATGTAGAGAGATAGAGAGGACGGCACTGGTATTATGTAGTTAGATGGGGAGGATGGCACTGGTTTTATCTAGTTCGTTGGGTACGATGGCACTGGATTTATCTAGATTGATGGGGAGGACGACACTGTTTTTATGCAGTCAGATGGGGTGGACGGTACTGGTTTTATGAGACAGATGGAGAGTACGGCACTGGTATTATGTATATAGATGGGTAGGGTGGCACTGGTTTTATGTAGAGAGATGGGGAGGACGGCACTTGTTTCATGTAGATAGATGGGGAGGACAGCACTGGTTTTATGTAGATAGATGGGTAGGATGGCACTGGTTTTATGTAGATAAATGGGGAGGACGACACTGGTTTTATGTAGATAGATGGGGAGTTTGGCACTGGTTTTATGTAGAGAGATGCATAGGACAGGACTGGTTGTATGTAGATAGATGGGGAGGATGGCACTGGTTTTATGTAGATAGATGAGTAGGATGGCACTGATTTTATGTAGATAGATGGTTAGGACGGCACTGGTTTTATTTAGAGAGATGGGGAGTACGGCACTGGTTTTATGTAGATAGATGGGGAGGATGGCACTGGTTTTATGTAGATAGATGGGGTGGACAACACTGGTTTTATGTAGATAGATGGGTAGAACGGCACTGGTTTTATGTAGAGAGATAGAGAGGACGGCTCTGGTTTCATATAGAGAGATGGGGAGGATGGCACTGGTTTTATGTAGAGAGATTGAGAACACGGCACTGGTTTTACGTAGATAGATGGGTAGGACGGCACTGGTTTTATGTAGATAGATGGGGAGGACGGTACTGGTTTTATGAGAGAGATGGAGAGTACGGCACTGGTATTATGTATATAGATGGGTAGGGTGGCACTGGTTTTATGTAGAGAGATGCAGCGAACAGGACTGGTTTTATGTAGATAGATGGGGAGGACGGCACTGGTTTTATGTAGATAGATGGGTAGGATGGCACTGGTTTTATGCAGACAAATGGGGAGGACGGCACTGGTTTTATGTAGATAGATGGGGAGGATGGCACTGATTTTATGTAGATAGATGGGGAGGACGGCACTTGTTTTATGTAGATAGATGGGTAGGACGGCACTGATTTTATGTAGATAGACGGGGAGGACAACAATGGTTTTATGTTGAAGGATCAGTAGCACGGTACTGGTTTTATGTAGATAGATGGGTAGGACGGCAATGGTCTTATGCAGATAGATGAGGAAGATGGCACTGGTTTTATGTAGAGAGATAGAGAGGACGGCACTGGTATTATGTAGTTAGATGGGGAGGATGGCACTGGTTTTATCTAGTTCGTTGGGTACGATGGCACTGGTTTTATCTAGATTGATGGGGAGGACGACACTGTTTTTATGCAGTCAGATGGGGTGGACGGTACTGGTTTTATGAGAGAGATGGAGAGTACGGCACTGGTATTATTTATATACATGGGTAGGGTGGCACTGGTTTTATGTAGAGAGATGGGGAGGACGGCACTTGTTTCATGTAGATAGATGGGGAGGACAGCACTGGTTTTATGTAGATAGATGGGTAGGATGGCACTGGTTTTATGCAGATTAATGGGGAGGACGACACTGGTTTTATGTAGATAGATGGGGAGTTTGGCACTGGTTTTATGTGGATAGATGAGTAGGATGGCACTGGTTTTATGTAGAGAGATGCATAGGACAGGACTGGTTGTATGTAATAGATGGGGAGGATGGCACTGGTTTTTTGTAGATAGATGAGTAGGATGGCACTGATTTTATGTAGATAGATGGGGTGGACGACACTGGTTTTATGTAGATAGATGGGTAGAACGGCACTGGTTTTATGTAGAGAGATGGGGTGGATGGCACTGGTTTTATGTAGATAGATGGGGAGGATGGCACTGGTTTTATGTAGATAGATGGGTAGGACGGCACTGGTTTTATGTAGATAGATGGAAAGGACGGCACTGGTTTTATGTCGAGAGATGGAGAGGACGGCACTGATTTTATGTAGAGCGATGGGGAGGACGACACTGGTTTTATGCAGACAGATGGGGAGGACGGCATTTGTTTTATGTAGATAGATGGGTAGGACAGCACTGGTTTTATGTAGGTAGATGGGTGGGACGGCACTGGTTTTATGTAGGTAGATGAGGAGGACGGCACTGGCTTTATGTAGTTAGATGGGTAGGAGGGCACTGGTTCTATTTAGAGAGATGGGGTGGATTGCACTGGTTTTATGTTGATGGATCAGTGGGACGGCACTGGTTTTATGTAGATAGATGAGTAGGATAGCACTGGTTTATGTAGAGAGATGTGGAGGACGGCACTGGATTCATGTAGAGAGATGGAGAGAATGGGCACTGGTTTTATGTAGATAGATGGGGAGGACGGCAATGGTCTTATGCAGATAGATGAGGATGATGGCACTGCTTTTATGTAGAGAGATGGAGAGGACTGCACTGGTATTATGTAGTTAGATGGGGAGGATGGCACTGGTTTAATGTCAACGGGTGGGTAGGACGGCACTGGTTTCATTTAGAGAGATGGGGAGGATGGCACTGGTTTTATGTAGAGAGATTGAGAACACGGCACTGGTTTTACGTAGATAGATGGGTAGGACGGCACTGGTTTTATGTAGATAGATGGGGAGGATGGCACTGGTTTTATGTAGAATAATGGGGAGGATGGCACTGATTTTATGTAGATAGATGGGGAGGATGGCACTGGTTTTATGTCGAGAGATGGAGAGGACGGCACTGGTATTATGTAGTTAGATGGGGAGGATGGCACTGGTTTTATCTAGTACGTTGGGTACGACGGCACTGGTTTTATCTAGATTGATAGGGAGGACGACACTGCTTTTATGCAGACAGATGGGGAGGACGGTACTGGTTTTATGAGAGAGATGGAGAGTACGGCACTGGTATTATGTATATAGATGGGTAGGGTGGCACTGGTTTTATGTACAGAGATGCAGCGAACAGGGCTGGTTTTATGTAGATAGATGGGGAGGACGGCACTGGTTTTATGTAGATAGATGGGTAGGATGGCACTGGTTTTATGCAGACAAATGGGGAGGACGGCACTGGTTTTATGTAGATAGATGGGGAGGATGGCACTGATTTTATGTAGATAGATGGGGAGGACGGCACTTGTTTTATGTAGATAGATGGGTAGGACGGCACTGATTTTATGTAGATAGACGGGGAGGACGGCACTTGTTTTATGTAGATAGATGGGTAGGACGGCAATGGTCTTATGCAGATAGATGAGGAAGATGGCACTGGTTTTATGTAGAGAGATGGAGAGGACGGCACTGGTATTATGTAGTTAGATGGGGAGGATGGCACTGGTTTTATCTAGTTCGTTGGGTACGACGGCACTGGTTTTATCTAGATTGATGGGGAGGACGACACTGGTTTTATGCAGACAGATGGGGAGGACGGTACTGGTTTTATGAGAGAGATGGAGAGTACGGCACGGGTATTATGTATATAGATGGGTAGGGTGGAACTGGTTTTATGTAGAGAGATGCAGAGGACAGGACTGGTTTTATGTAAATACATGGGGAGGACGGCACTGGTTTTATGTAGATAGATGGGTAGGATGGCACTGGTTTTATGTAGATAGATGGGGAGGACGGCACTGGTTTTATGTAGATAGATGGGGAGGACAACACTGGTTTTATGTTGATGGATCAGTAGCACGGCACTGGTTTTATGTAGATAGATGGGTAGGACGGCAATGGTCTTATGCAGATAGATGAGGAAGATGGCACTGGTTTTATGTAGAGAGGTGGAGAGGACGGCACTGGTATTATGTAGTTAGATTGGGTGGATGGCACTAGTTTTATCTAGTTCGATGGGTACGACGGCACTGGTTTTATCTAGATTGATGGGGAGGACGACACTGGTTTTATGCAGACAGATTGGGAGGACGGTACTGGTTTTATGAGAGAGATGGAGAGTACGGCACTGGTATTATGTATATAGATGGGTAGGGTGGCACTGGTTTTATGTAGATAGATGGGTAGGATGGCACTGGTTTTATGTAGACAAATGGGGAGGACGGCACTGGTTTTATGTAGATAGATGGGGAGGATGGCACTGGTTTTATGTAGATAGATGGGGAGGACGGCACTGGTTTTATGTAGATAGATGGGGTGGACTGCACTGATTTTATGTAGGTAGATGGGGAGGACGACACTGGTTTTATGTTGATGGATCAGTAGCATGGCACTGGTTTTATGTAGATAGATGGGGAGGACGGCACTGGTTTTATGTAGATAGATGGGGAGGACGACACTGGTTTTATGTTGATGGATCAGTAGCACGGCACTGGTTTTATGTAGATAGATGGGTAGGACGGCAATGGTCTTATGTAGATAGATGAGGAAGATGGCACTGCTTTTATGTAGAGAGATGGAGAGGACTGCACTGGTATTATGTAGTTAGATGGGGAGGATGGCACTGGTTTTATGTCGACGGGTGGGCAGGACGGCACTGGTTTTATTTAGAGAGATGGGAGGATGACACTGGTTTTATGTAGAGAGATTGAGAACACGGCATTGGTTTTACGTAGATAGATGGGTAGGACGGCACTGGTTTTATGTTGATAGATCGGGAGGATGGCACTGGTTTTATGTAGATAGATGGGGAGGATGGCACTGGTTTTATGTAGATAGATGAGTAGGATGGCACTGATTTTATGTAGATAGATGGGGTGGACGACACTGGTTTTATGTAGATAGATGGGTAGGACGGCACTGGTTTTATGTAGAGAGATAGAGAGGACGGCACTGGTTTTATATAGAGAGATGGGTAGGATGGCACTGGTTTTATGTAGATAGATGGGGAGGATGGCACTGGTTTTATGTAGCTAGATGAGTAGGATGGCACTGATTTTATGTAGATAGATGGGGTGGACGACACTGGTTTTATGTAGATAGATGGGTAGGACGGCACTGGTTTTATGTGGAGAGATAGAGAGGACGGCACTGGTTTTATATAGAGAGATGGGGTGGATGGCACTGGTTTTATGTTGATGGATCAGTAGCACGGCACTGGTTTTATGTAGATAGGTAGGACGGCAATGGTTTTATGTAGATAGATGAGGAAGATGGCACTGGTTTTATGTAGAGCGATGGCGAGGACGGCACTGGTATTATGTAGTTAGATGGGGAGGATGGCACTGGTTTTATGTCGACGGGTGGGTAGGACGGCACTGGTTTTATTTAGAGAGATGGGGAGGATGCCACTGGTTTTATGTAGAGAGATTGAGAACACGGCACTGGTTTTACGTAGATAGATGGGTAGGACGGCACTGGTTTTATGTAGATAAATGGGGAGGATGGCACTGGTTTTATCTAGTTCGTTGGGTACGACGACACTGGTTTTGTCTAGATTGATGGGGAGGACGACACTGGTTTTATGCAGACAGATGGGGAGGACGGTACTGGTTTTATGAGAGAGATGGAGAGTACGGCACTGGTATTATGTATATAGATGGGTAGGGTGGCACTGGTTTTATGTAGAGAGATGCAGTGGACAGGACTGGTTTTATGTAGATAGATGGGGGTACGGCACTGGTTTAATGTAGATAGATGGGTAGGATGGCACTGGTTTTATGTAGACAAATGGGGAGGACGGCACTGGTTTTATGTAGATAGATGGGGAGGATGGCACTGATTTTATGTAGATAGATGGAGAGGACGGCACTTGTTTTATGTAGATAGATGGGTAGGACGGCACTGATTTTATGTAGATAGATGGGGAGGACGGCACTTGTTTTATGTAGATAGATGGGTAGGACGGCAATGGTCTTATGCAGATAGATGAGGAAGATGGCACTGGTTTTATGTAGAGAGATGGAGAGGACGGCACTGGTTTTATGTAGTTAGAAGGGTAGGAGGGCACTGGTTCTATTTAGAGAGATGGGCTGGAATGCACTGGTTTTATGTTGATGGATCAGTAGGACGGCACTGGTTTTATGTAGATAGATGAGTAGGATGGCACTGGTTTTATGTAGAGAGATGTGGAGGACGGCACTGGATTCATGTAGAGAGATGGAGAGAATGGGCACTGGTTTTATGTAGATAGATGGGGTGGACTGCACTGGTTTTATGTAGATAGATGGGGAGGACAACAATGGTTTTATGTTGAACGATCAGTAGCACGGCACTGGTTTTATGTAGATAGATGGGTAGGACGGGAATGGTCTTATGCAGATAGATGAGGAAGATGGCACTGGTTTTATGTAGAGAGATAGAGAGGACGGCACTGGTATTATGTAGTTAGATGGGGAGGATGGCACTGGTTTTATGTAGTTCGTTGGGTACGATGGCACTGGTTTTATCTAGATTGATGGGGAGGACGACACTGTTTTTATGCAGTCAGATGGGGTGGACGGTACTGGTTTTATGAGAGAGATGGAGAGTACGGCACTGGTATTATGTATATAGATGGGTAGGGTGGCACTGGTTTTATGTAGAGAGATGGGGAGGACGGCACTTGTTTCATGTAGATAGATGGGGAGGACAGCACTGGTTTTATGTAGATAGATGGGTAGGATGGCACTGGTTTTATGTAGATAAATGGGGAGGACGACACTGGTTTTATGTAGATAGATGGCGAGTTTGGCACTGGCTTTATGTGGATAGATGAGTAGGATGGCACTGGTTTTATGTAGAGAGATGCATAGGACAGGACTGGTTGTATGTAGATAGATGGGGAGGATGGCACTGGTTTTATGTAGATAGATGAGTAGGATGGCACTGATTTTATGTAGATAGATGGGTAGGACGGCACTGGTTTTATTTAGAGAGATGGGGAGGATGGCACTGGTTTTATGTACAGAGATTGAGAACACGGCACTGGTTTTACTTAGACAGATGGTAGGACGGCACTGGTTTTATGTAGATAGATGCGGAGGATGGCACTGGTTTTATGTAGATAGGTGAGTAGGATGGCACTGATTTTATGTAGATAGATGGGGTGGACGACACTGGTTTTATGTAGATAGATGGGTAGAACGGCACTGGTTTTATGTAGAGAGATAGAGAGGATGTCTCTGGTTTCATATAGAGAGATGGGGTGGATGGCACTGGTTTTATGTAGATAGATGGGGAGGATGGCACTGGTTTTATGTAGATAGATGGGTAGGACGGCACTGGTTTTATGTGGAGAGATAGATAGGACGGCACTGGTTTTATATAGGTAGATGGGGAGGACAACAGTGGTTTTATGTAGATAGATGGAAAGGACGGCACTGGTTTTATGTAGAGAGATGGAGAGGACGGCACTGATTTTATGTAGAGCGATGGGGAGGACGACACTGGTTTTATGCAGACAGATGGGGAGGACGGCATTTGTTTTATGTAGATAGATGGGTAGGACAGCACTGGTTTTATGTAGGTAGATGGGTGGGACGGCACTGGTTTTATGTAGATAGATGGGTAGGTCGGCACTGTTTTTATGTAGATAGATGAGGAGGACGGCACTGGCTTTATGTAGTTAGATGGGTAGGAGGGCACTGGTTCTATTTAGAGAGATGGGGTGGAATGCACTGGTTTTATGTTGATGGATCAGTAGGACGGCACTGGTTTTATGTAGATAGATGAGTAGGATAGCACTGGTTTATGTACAGAGATGTGGAGGACGGCACTGGATTCATGTAGAGAGATGGAGAGAATGGGCACTGGTTTTATGTAGATAGATGGGGTGGACTGCACTGGTTTTATGTAGATAGATGGGGAGGACGGCAATGGTCTTATGCAGATAGATGAGGATGATGGCACTGCTTTTATGTAGAGAGATGGAGAGGACTGCACTGGTATTATGTAGTTAGATGGGGAGGATGGCACTGGTTTTATGTCGACGGGTGGGTAGGACGGCACTGGTTTCATTTAGAGAGATGGGGAGGATGGCACTGGTTTTAAGTAGAGAGATTGAGAACACGGCACTGGTTTTACGTAGATAGATGGGTAGGACGGCACTGGTTTTATGTAGATAGATGGGGAGGATGGCACTGGTTTTATGTAGATAGATGGGGAGGATGGCACTGGTTTTATCTAGTACGTTGGGTACGACGGCACTGGTTTTATCTAGATTGATGGGGAGGACGACACTGGTTTTATGTAGATAGATGGGGAGGACGGCACTGGTTTTATGTAGATAGATGGGTAGGATGGCACTGGTTTTATGCAGACAAATGGGGAGGACGGCACTGGTTTTATGTAGATAGATGGGGAGGATGGCACTGATTTTATGTAGATAGATGGGGAGGACGGCACTTGTTTTATGTAGATAGATGGGTAGGACGGCACTGATTTTATGTAGATAGACGAGGAGGACGGCACTTATTTTATGTAGATAGATGGGTA
This sequence comes from Mobula birostris, assembly GCF_030028105.1. Lineage (NCBI taxonomy): Eukaryota > Metazoa > Chordata > Chondrichthyes > Myliobatiformes > Myliobatidae > Mobula > Mobula birostris. Next base: position 282,917 of record NW_027278271.1, read on the forward strand.
GGACGGCAATGGTCTTATGCAGATAGATGAGGAAGATGGCACTGGTTTTATGCAGAGAGATGGAGAGGACGGCACTGGTATTATGTAGTTAGATGGGGAGGATGGCACTGGTTTTATCTAGTTCGTTGGGTACGACGGCACTGGTTTTATCTAGATTGATGGGGAGGACGACACTGGTTTTATGCAGACAGATGGGGAGGACGGTACTGGTTTTATGAGAGAGATGGAGAGTACGGCACGGGTATTATGTATATAGATGGGTAGGGTGGCACTGGTTTTATGTAGAGAGATGCAGAGGACAGGACTGGTTTTATGTAGATAGATGGGGAGGACGGCACTGGTTTTATGTAGATAGATGGGGAGGACGACACTAGTTTTATGTTGATGGATCAGTGGCACGGCACTGGTTTTATGTAGATAGATGGGTAGGACGGCAATGGTCTTATGCAGATAGATGAGGAAGATGGCACTGGTTTTATGTAGAGAGATGTGGAGGACGGCACTGGATTCATGTAGAGAGATGAGGAAGATGGCACTGGTTTTATGTGGAGAGATGGAGAGGACGGCACTGGTATTATGTAGTTAGATTGGGTGGATGGCACTGGTTTTATCTAGTTCGATGGGTACGACGGCACTGGTTTTATCTAGATTGATGGGGAGGACGACACTGGTTTTATGCAGACAGATGGGGAGGACGGTACTGGTTTTATGAGAGAGATGGAGAGTATGGGACTGGTTTTATTTAGATAGATGGAGAGGACGGCACTGGTTTTATGTAGATATATGGGGAGGATGGCACTGGTTTTATGTAGATAGATGAGTAGGATGGCACTGATTTTATGTAGATAGATGGGGAGGACGGCACTGGTTTTATGTAGTTAGATGGGGAGGACAGCACTGGTATTATGTAGAGAGATGGAAAGGATGGCACTAGTTTTATATAGATAGATGGGGAGGACGGCACTGGTTTTATGTAGATAGGTGGGGAGGATGACACTGGTTTTCTGTACTTAGTTGGGGCTGACGGCACAGGTTTTATGTAGTTAGATGGGTAGGATGGCACTGGTTTTATGTAGACGGGTGGGTAGGACGGCACTGGTTTTATTTAGAGAGATGGGGAGGATGGCACTGGTTTTATGTAGAGAGATTGAGAACACTGCACTGGTTTTACGCAGATAGATGGGTAGGACGGCACTGGATTCATGTAGAGAGATGGAGAGTACGGCACTGGTATTATGTATATAGATGGGTAGGACGGCCATGGTCTTATGTAGATAGATGAGGAAAAGGGCACTGGTTTTATGTAGAGAGATGGAGAGGATGGCACTGGTATTATGTAGTTAGACGGGGAGGATGGTGCTGGTTTTATCTAGTTCTTTGGGTACGACGGCACTGGTTTTATCTAGATAGATGGGGAGGACGACACTGGTTTTATGCAGACAGATGGGGAGGACGGTACTGGTTTTATGAGAGAGATGGAGAGTACGGCACTGGTATTATGCATATAGATGTGTAGGGTGGCACTGGTTTTATGTAGATAGATGGGTGGGACGGCACTGGTTTTATGTAGATAGATGGGTAGGACGGCACTGGTTTTATGTAGATAGATGAGGAGGACGGCACTGGTTTTATGTAGTTAGATGGGTAGGAGGGCACTGGTTTTATTTAGAGAGATGGGGTGGATGGCACTGGTTTTATGTTGATGGATCAGTAGGACGGCACTGTTTTTATGTAGATAGATGAGTAAGATTGCACTGGTTTTATGTAGAGAGATGTGGAGGACGGCACTGGATTCATGTAGAGAGATGGAGAGAACGGGCACTGGTTTTATGTAGATAGATGGGGAGGACGACACTGGTTTTATGTTGATGGATCAGTAGCACGGCAATGGTCTTATGCAGATAGATGAGGAAGATGGCACTGGTTTTATGTAGAGAGATGGAGAGGACGGCACTGGTATTATGTAGTTAGATGGGGAGGATGGCACTGGTCTTATCTAGTTCGTTGGGTACGACGGCACTGGTTTTATCTAGATTGATGGGGAGGACGACACTGGTTTTATGCAAATAGATGGGGAGGACGGTACTGGTTTTATGAGAGAGATGGAGAGTACGGCACTGGTATTATGTATATAGATGGGTATGGTGGCACTGGTTTTATGTAGAGAGATGCAGAGGACAGGACTGGTTTTATGTGGATACATGGGGAGGATGGCACTGATTTTATGTAGATAGATGGGTGGACGACACTGGTTTTATGTAGTTAGATGGGTAGGACGGCACTGGTTTTATGTAGAGAGATGGGGAGGACGGCACTTGTTTCATGTAGATAGATGGGGAGGACAGCACTGGTTTTATGTAGATAGATGGGTAGGATGGCACTGGTTTTATGCAGATAAATGGGGAGGACGACACTGGTTTTATGTAGATAGATGGGGAGTTTGGCACTGGTTTTATGTGGATAGATGAGTAGGATGGCACTGGTTTTATGTAGAGAGATGCATAGGACAGGACTGGTTGTATGTAGATAGATGGGGAGGATGGCACTGGTTTTATGTAGATAGATGGAAAGGACGGCACTGGTTTTATGTCGAGAGATGGAGAGGACGGCACTGATTTTATGTAGAGCGATGGGGAGGACGACACTGGTTTTATGCAGACAGATGGGGAGGACGGCATTTGTTTTATGTAGATAGATGGGTAGGACAGCACTGGTTTTATGTAGGTAGATGGGTGGGACGGCACTGGTTTTATGTAGATAGATGAGGAGGACGGCACTGGCTTTATGTAGTTAGATGGGTAGCAGGGCACTGGTTCTATTTAGAGAGATGGGGTGGATTGCACTGGTTTTATGTTGATGGATCAGTAGGACGGCACTGGTTTTATGTAGATAGATGAGTAGGATAGCACTGGTTTATGTAGAGAGATGTGGAGGACGGCACTGGATTCATGTAGAGAGATGGAGAGAATGGGCACTGGTTTTATGTAGATAGATGGGGAGGACGGCAATGGTCTTATGCAGATAGATGAGGATGATGGCACTGCTTTTATGTAGAGAGATGGAGAGGACTGCACTGGTATTATGTAGTTAGATGGGGAGGATGGCACTGGTTTTATGTCGACGGGTGGGTAGGACGGCACTGGTTTCATTTAGAGAGATGGGGAGGATGGCACTGGTTTTATGTAGAGAGATTGAGAACACGGCACTGGTTTTACGTAGATAGATGGGTAGGACGGCACTGGTTTTATGTAGATAGATGGGGAGGATGGCACTGGTTTTATGTAGATAGATGGGGAGGATGGCACTGATTTTATGTAGATAGATGGGGAGGATGGCACTGGTTTTATGTCGAGAGATGGAGAGGACGGCACTGGTATTATGTAGTTAGATGGGGAGGATGGCACTGGTTTTATCTAGTACGTTGGGTACGACGGCACTGGTTTTATCTAGATTGATAGGGAGGACGACACTGGTTTTATGCAGACAGATGGGGAGGACGGTACTGGTTTTATGAGAGAGATGGAGAGTACGGCACTGGTATTATGTATATAGATGGGTAGGGTGGCACTGGTTTTATGTACAGAGATGCAGCGAACAGGGCTGGTTTTATGTAGATAGATGGGGAGGACGGCACTGGTTTTATGTAGATAGATGGGTAGGATGGCACTGGTTTTATGCAGACAAATGGGGAGGACGGCACTGGTTTTATGTAGATAGATGGGGAGGATGGCACTGATTTTATGTAGGTAGATGGGGAGGACGGCACTTGTTTTATGTAGATAGATGGGTAGGACGGCACTGATTTTATGTAGATAGACGGGGAGGACGGCACTTGTTTTATGTAGATAGATGGGTAGGACGGCAATGGTCTTATGCAGATAGATGAGGAAGATGGCACTGGTTTTATGTAGAGAGATGGAGAGGACGGCACTGGTATTATGTAGTTAGATGGGGAGGATGGCACTGGTTTTATCTAGTTCGTTGGGTACGACGGCACTGGTTTTATCTAGATTGATGGGGAGGACGACACTGGTTTTATGCAGACAGATGGGGAGGACGGTACTGGTTTTATGAGAGAGATGGAGAGTACGGCACGGGTATTATGTATATAGATGGGTAGGGTGGCACTGGTTTTATGTAGAGAGATGCAGAGGACAGGACTGGTTTTATGTAAATACATGGGGAGGACGGCACTGGTTTTATGTAGATAGATGGGTAGGATGGCACTGGTTTTATGTAGATAGATGGGGAGGACGGCACTGGTTTTATGTAGATAGATGGGGAGGACGACACTAGTTTTATGTTGATGGATCAGTGGCACGGCACTGGTTTTATGTAGATAGATGGGTAGGACGGCAATAGTCTTATGCAGATAGATGAGGAAGATGGCACTGGTTTTATGTAGAGAGGTGGAGAGGACGGCACTGGTATTATGTAGTTAGATTGGGTGGATGGCACTGGTTTTATCTAGTTCGATGGGTACGACGGCACTGGTTTTATTTAGATTGATGGGGAGGACGACACTGGTTTTATGCAGACAGATCGGGAGGACGGTACTGGTTTTATGAGAGAGATGGAGAGTACGGCACTGGTATTATGTATATAGATGGGTAGGGTGGCACTGGTTTTATGTAGATAGATGGGTAGGATGACACTGGTTTTATGTAGACAAATGGGGAGGACGGCACTGGTTTTATGTAGATAGATGGGGAGGATGGCACTGGTTTTATGTAGATAGATGGGGAGGACGGCACTGGTTTTATGTAGATAGATGGGGTGGACTGCACTGATTTTATGTAGGTAGATGGGGAGGACGACACTGGTTTTATGTTGATGGATCAGTAGCATGGCACTGGTTTTATGTAGATAGATGGGGAGGACGGCACTGGTTTTATGTAGATAGATGGGGAGGACGACACTGGTTTTATGTTGATGGATCAGTAGCACGGCACTGGTTTTATGTAGATAGATGGGTAGGACGGCAATGGTCTTATGTAGATAGATGAGGAAGATGGCACTGCTTTTATGTAGAGAGATGGAGAGGACTGCACTGGTATAATGTAGTTAGATGGGGAGGATGGCACTGGTTTTATGTCGACGGGTGGGCAGGACGGCACTGGTTTTATTTAGAGAGATGGGAGGATGACACTGGTTTTATGTAGAGAGATTGAGAACACGGCATTGGTTTTACGTAGATAGATGGGTAGGACGGCACTGGTTTTATGTTGATAGATCGGGAGGATGGCACTGGTTTTATGTAGATAGATGGGGAGGATGGCACTGGTTTTATGTAGATAGATGAGTAGGATGGCACTGATTTTATGTAGATAGATGGGGTGGACGACACTGGTTTTATGTAGATAGATGGGTAGGACGGCACTGGTTTTATGTAGAGAGATAGAGAGGACGGCACTGGTTTTATATAGAGAGATGGGTAGGATGGCACTGGTTTTATATAGATAGATGGGGAGGATGGCACTGGTTTTATGTAGATAGATGAGTAGGATGGCACTGATTTTATGTAGATAGATGAGGTGGACGACACTGGTTTTATGTAGATAGATGGGGAGGATGGCACTGGTTTTATGTAGATAGATGAGTAGGATGGCACTGATTTTATGTAGATAGATGGGGTGGACGACACTGGTTTTATGTAGATAGATGGGTAGGACGGCACTGGTTTTATGTGGAGAGATAGAGAGGACGGCACTGGTTTTACGTAGATAGATGGGTAGGACGGCACTGGTTTTATGTAGATAAATGGGGAGGATGGCACTGGTTTTATCTAGTTCGTTGGGTACGACGACACTGGTTTTGTCTAGATTGATGGGGAGGACGACACTGGTTTTATGCAGACAGATGGGGAGGACGGTACTGGTTTTATGAGAGAGATGGAGAGTACGGCACTGGTATTATGTATATAGATGGGTAGGGTGGCACTGGTTTTATGTAGAGAGATGCAGTGGACAGGACTGGTTTTATGTAGATAGATGGGGGTACGGCACTGGTTTAATGTAGATAGATGGGTAGGATGGCACTGGTTTTATGTAGACAAATGGGGAGGACGGCACTGGTTTTATGTAGATAGATGGGGAGGATGGCACTGATTTTATGTAGATAGATGGAGAGGACGGCACTTGTTTTATGTAGATAGATGGGTAAGACGGCACTGATTTTATGTAGATAGATGGGGAGGACGGCACTTGTTTTATGTAGATAGATGGGTAGGACGGCAATGGTCTTATGCAGATAGATGAGGAAGATGGCACTGGTTTTATGTAGAGAGATGGAGAGGACGGCACTGGTTTTATGTAGTTAGAAGGGTAGGAGGGCACTGGTTCTATTTAGAGAGATGGGCTGGAATGCACTGGTTTTATGTTGATGGATCAGTAGGACGGCACTGGTTTTATGTAGATAGATGAGTAGGATGGCACTGGTTTTATGTAGAGAGATGTGGAGGACGGCACTGGATTCATGTAGAGAGATGGAGAGAATGGGCACTGGTTTTATGTAGATAGATGGGGTGGACTGCACTGGTTTTATGTAGATAGATGGGGAGGACAACAATGGTTTTATGTTGAACGATCAGTAGCACGGCACTGGTTTTATGTAGATAGATGGGTAGGACGGGAATGGTCTTATGCAGATAGATGAGGAAGATGGCACTGGTTTTATGTAGAGAGATAGAGAGGACGGCACTGGTATTATGTAGTTAGATGGGGAGGATGGCACTGGTTTTATGTAGTTCGTTGGGTACGATGGCACTGGTTTTATCTAGATTGATGGGGAGGACGACACTGTTTTTATGCAGTCAGATGGGGTGGACGGTACTGGTTTTATGAGAGAGATGGAGAGTACGGCACTGGTATTATGTATAAAGATGGGTAGGGTGGCACTGGTTTTATGTAGAGAGATGGGGAGGACGGCACTTGTTTCATGTAGATAGATGGGGAGGACAGCACTGGTTTTATGTAGATAGATGGGTAGGATGGCACTGGTTTTATGTAGATAAATGGGGAGGACGACACTGGTTTTATGTAGATAGATGGCGAGTTTGGCACTGGTTTTATGTGGATAGATGAGTAGGATGGCACTGGTTTTATGTAGAGAGATGCATAGGACAGGACTGGTTGTATGTAGATAGATGGGGAGGATGGCACTGGTTTTATGTAGATAGATGAGTAGGATGGCACTGATTTTATGTAGATAGATGGGTAGGACGGCACTGGTTTTATTTAGAGAGATGGAGAGGACTGCACTGGTATTATGTAGTTAGATGGGGAGGATGGCACTGGTTTTATGTCGACGGGTGGGTAGGACGGCACTGGTTTCATTTAGAGAGATGGGGAGGATGGCACTGGTTTTAAGTAGAGAGATTGAGAACACGGCACTGGTTTTACGTAGATAGATGGGTAGGACGGCACTGGTTTTATGTAGATAGATGGGGAGGATGGCACTGGTTTTATGTAGATAGATGGGGAGGATGGCACTGGTTTTATCTAGTACGTTGGGTACGACGGCACTGGTTTTATCTAGATTGATGGGGAGGACGACACTGGTTTTATGTAGATAGATGGGGAGGACGGCACTGGTTTTATGTAGATAGATGGGTAGGATGGCACTGGTTTTATGCAGACAAATGGGGAGGACGGCACTGGTTTTATGTAGATAGATGGGGAGGATGGCACTGATTTTATGTAGATAGATGGGGAGGACGGCACTTGTTTTATGTAGATAGATGGGTAGGACGGCACTGATTTTATGTAGATAGACGAGGAGGACGGCACTTATTTTATGTAGATAGATGGGTAGGACGGCAATGGTCTTATGCAGATAGATGAGGAAGATGGCACTGGTTTTATGCAGAGAGATGGAGAGGACGGCACTGGTATTATGTAGTTAGATGGGGAGGATGGCACTGGTTTTATCTAGTTCGTTGGGTACGACGGCACTGGTTTTATCTAGATTGATGGGGAGGACGACACTGGTTTTATGCAGACAGATGGGGAGGACGGTACTGGTTTTATGAGAGAGATGGAGAGTACGGCACGGGTATTATGTATATAGATGGGTAGGGTGGCACTGGTTTTATGTAGAGAGATGCAGAGGACAGGACTGGTTTTATGTAGATAGATGGGGAGGACGGCACTGGTTTTATGTAGATAGATGGGGAGGACGACACTAGTTTTATGTTGATGGATCAGTGGCACGGCACTGGTTTTATGTAGATAGATGGGTAGGACGGCAATGGTCTTATGCAGATAGATGAGGAAGATGGCACTGGTTTTATGTAGAGAGATGTGGAGGACGGCACTGGATTCATGTAGAGAGATGAGGAAGATGGCACTGGTTTTATGTGGAGAGATGGAGAGGACGGCACTGGTATTATGTAGTTAGATTGGGTGGATGGCACTGGTTTTATCTAGTTCGATGGGTACGACGGCACTGGTTTTATCTAGATTGATGGGGAGGACGACACTGGTTTTATGCAGACAGATGGGGAGGACGGTACTGGTTTTATGAGAGAGATGGAGAGTATGGGACTGGTTTTATTTAGATAGATGGAGAGGACGGCACTGGTTTTATGTAGATATATGGGGAGGATGGCACTGGTTTTATGTAGATAGATGAGTAGGATGGCACTGATTTTATGTAGATAGATGGGGAGGACGGCACTGGTTTTATGTAGTTAGATGGGGAGGACAGCACTGGTATTATGTAGAGAGATGGAAAGGATGGCACTAGTTTTATATAGATAGATGGGGAGGACGGCACTGGTTTTATGTAGATAGGTGGGGAGGATGACACTGGTTTTCTGTACTTAGTTGGGGCTGACGGCACAGGTTTTATGTAGTTAGATGGGTAGGATGGCACTGGTTTTATGTAGACGGGTGGGTAGGACGGCACTGGTTTTATTTAGAGAGATGGGGAGGATGGCACTGGTTTTATGTAGAGAGATTGAGAACACTGCACTGGTTTTACGCAGATAGATGGGTAGGACGGCACTGGATTCATGTAGAGAGATGGAGAGTACGGCACTGGTATTATGTATATAGATGGGTAGGACGGCCATGGTCTTATGTAGATAGATGAGGAAAAGGGCACTGGTTTTATGTAGAGAGATGGAGAGGATGGCACTGGTATTATGTAGTTAGACGGGGAGGATGGTGCTGGTTTTATCTAGTTCTTTGGGTACGACGGCACTGGTTTTATCTAGATAGATGGGGAGGACGACACTGGTTTTATGCAGACAGATGGGGAGGACGGTACTGGTTTTATGAGAGAGATGGAGAGTACGGCACTGGTATTATGCATATAGATGTGTAGGGTGGCACTGGTTTTATGTAGATAGATGGGTGGGACGGCACTGGTTTTATGTAGATAGATGGGTAGGACGGCACTGGTTTTATGTAGATAGATGAGGAGGACGGCACTGGTTTTATGTAGTTAGATGGGTAGGAGGGCACTGGTTTTATTTAGAGAGATGGGGTGGATGGCACTGGTTTTATGTTGATGGATCAGTAGGACGGCACTGTTTTTATGTAGATAGATGAGTAAGATTGCACTGGTTTTATGTAGAGAGATGTGGAGGACGGCACTGGATTCATGTAGAGAGATGGAGAGAACGGGCACTGGTTTTATGTAGATAGATGGGGAGGACGACACTGGTTTTATGTTGATGGATCAGTAGCACGGCAATGGTCTTATGCAGATAGATGAGGAAGATGGCACTGGTTTTATGTAGAGAGATGGAGAGGACGGCACTGGTATTATGTAGTTAGATGGGGAGGATGGCACTGGTCTTATCTAGTTCGTTGGGTACGACGGCACTGGTTTTATCTAGATTGATGGGGAGGACGACACTGGTTTTATGCAAATAGATGGGGAGGACGGTACTGGTTTTATGAGAGAGATGGAGAGTACGGCACTGGTATTATGTATATAGATGGGTATGGTGGCACTGGTTTTATGTAGAGAGATGCAGAGGACAGGACTGGTTTTATGTGGATACATGGGGAGGATGGCACTGATTTTATGTAGATAGATGGGTGGACGACACTGGTTTTATGTAGTTAGATGGGTAGGACGGCACTGGTTTTATGTAGAGAGATGGGGAGGACGGCACTTGTTTCATGTAGATAGATGGGGAGGACAGCACTGGTTTTATGTAGATAGATGGGTAGGATGGCACTGGTTTTATGCAGATAAATGGGGAGGACGACACTGGTTTTATGTAGATAGATGGGGAGTTTGGCACTGGTTTTATGTGGATAGATGAGTAGGATGGCACTGGTTTTATGTAGAGAGATGCATAGGACAGGACTGGTTGTATGTAGATAGATGGGGAGGATGGCACTGGTTTTATGTAGATAGATGGAAAGGACGGCACTGGTTTTATGTCGAGAGATGGAGAGGACGGCACTGATTTTATGTAGAGCGATGGGGAGGACGACACTGGTTTTATGCAGACAGATGGGGAGGACGGCATTTGTTTTATGTAGATAGATGGGTAGGACAGCACTGGTTTTATGTAGGTAGATGGGTGGGACGGCACTGGTTTTATGTAGATAGATGAGGAGGACGGCACTGGCTTTATGTAGTTAGATGGGTAGCAGGGCACTGGTTCTATTTAGAGAGATGGGGTGGATTGCACTGGTTTTATGTTGATGGATCAGTAGGACGGCACTGGTTTTATGTAGATAGATGAGTAGGATAGCACTGGTTTATGTAGAGAGATGTGGAGGACGGCACTGGATTCATGTAGAGAGATGGAGAGAATGGGCACTGGTTTTATGTAGATAGATGGGGAGGACGGC